>NW_027553515.1:0-37346 GCF_045843805.1 Urocitellus parryii
TCAAAGAGCTAGCACAAACCGTGTTTGATTTAGAGTTCCAAATACATATATCCGTATATGAGAAAAGAGAGTGAAACCTAAACGTGCATACGGTTACAGCAGAGGAACGGTTTAACCTAGAAGAACGAAATTTGGTGAGCCAAGTGGGATTGGTGTACTTATCATTTCCTGACATTATCATCAAGATTGGGTGAAAAAATGCTTGCTGAGATTTCAGGAAACTCGTAGTTTTTTGGAAGCTTGGCAACCCCTTTCAATGAAAGTGATTCTCGTCAGTCTACGCTTGGGGCTACGTCAATAGGACACAAACCATAGCGATAGAACTTGGAACTACATTATTGTGCCAAGTTTCAAAGAGCTAGCACAAACCGTGTTTGATTTAGAGTTCCAACTACATGTATCCTTATAGGAGAAAACAGAGTGAAACCTAAACATGAAAACGGTTACTGCAAACGAACGGTTTAACCTAGAAGAACGAAATTTGGTGAGCCAAGTGGGACAGGTGTACTGATCATTGTCGGCAAGTGTCATCATGATTGGGTGAAAAAATGTTTGCTGAGATTTCAGGAAACTCGTAGTTTTTTGGAAGCTTGGCAACCCCTTTCAATGAAAGTGATTCTCATCAGTCTCTGCTTGGGGTACTTCAATAAGACACAAACCGTAGCGATAGAACTTGGAACTACATTATTGTGCCAAGTTTCAAAGAGCTAGCACAAACCGTGTTTGATTTAGAGTTCCAACTACATGCATCCATATAAGAGAAAACAGAGTGAAACCTAAACATGAAAACGGTTACAGAAAAGGAACGGTTTAACCTATAAGAACGAAATTTGGTGAGCCAAGTGGGATTCGTGTACTGAACATTACCTGCCAGTATCATCAAGATTGGGTGAAAAAATGTTTGCTGAGATTTCAGGAAACTCGTAGTTTTTTGGAAGCTTGGCAACCCCTTTCAATGAAAGTGATTCTTGTCAGTCTATGCTTGGGGCTACTTCAATAGGACACAAACCATAGCGATAGAACTTGGAACTACATTATTGTGCCAAGTTTCAAAGAGCTAGCACAAACCGTGTTTGATTTAGAGTTCCAACTACATGTATCCATATACGAGAAAACAGAGTGAAACCTAAACATGAAAAGGGTTACTGCAAACGAACGGTTTAACCTAGAAGAACGAAATTTGGTGAGCCAAGTGGGACTGGTGTACTGATTATTGCCGGCAAGTGTCATCATGATTGGGTGAAAAAATGTTTGCTGAGATTTCAGGAAACTCGTAGTTTTTTGGAAGCTTGACAACCCCTTTCAATGAATGTGATTCTCGTCAGTCTCTGCTTGGGCTAGTTCAATAGGACACAAACCATAGCGATAGAACTTGGAACTACATTATTGTGCCACGTTTCAAAGAGTTAGCACAAACCGTGTTTGATTTAGAGTTCCAACTACATGTATCCATATAGGAGAAAACAGAGTGAAACCTAAATATGAAAACGGTTATTGCAAAGGAACGGT
The DNA here is from genome assembly GCF_045843805.1 of Urocitellus parryii. NCBI lineage: Eukaryota > Metazoa > Chordata > Mammalia > Rodentia > Sciuridae > Urocitellus > Urocitellus parryii. Next base: position 1,510 of record NW_027553515.1, read on the forward strand.
TTAACCTAGAAGAACTAAATTTGGTGAGCCAAGTGGGATTGGTGTACTGATCATTACCTGCCAGTATCATCAAGATTGGGTGAAAAAATGTTTGCTGAGATTTCAGGAAACTCGTAGTTTTTTCGAAGCCCATCAACCCCTTTCAATGAAAGTGATTCTCGTCAGTCTATGCTTGGGGCTACGTCAATAGGACACAAACCATAGCGATAGAACTTGGAACTACATTATTGTGCCAAGTTTCACAGAGCTAGCACAAACCGTGTTTGATTTAGAGTTCCAACTACATGTATCCATATACGAGAAAACAGAGTGAAACCTAAACATGAAAACGGTTACTGCAAACGAACGGTTTAACCTAGAAGAACGAAATTTGGTGAGCCAAGTGGGACTGGTGTTCTCATCATTACCTGCAGGTATCATCAAGATTGGGTCAAAAAATGTTTGCTGTGATTTCAGGAAACTCGTAGGTTTTTGGAAGCTTGGCAACCCCTTTCAATGAAAGTGATTCTCGTCAGTCTCTGTTTGGGGCTACTTCCATAGGACACAAACCATAGCTTTAGAACTTGGTACTGCATTATTGTGCCAAGTTTCAAAGAGCTAGCACAAACCGTGTGTGATTTAGTGTTCCAACTACATGTAACCATATAGGAGAAAACAGAGTGAAACCTACAAATGAAAACGGTTACTGCAAAGGAACGGTTTAACCTAGAAGAACGAAATTTGGTGACCCAAGTGGGACTGGTGTACTCATCATTACCTTCAAGTATCATGAAGATTGGGTGAAAAAATGCTTGCTGTGATTTCAGGATACTCGTAGGTTTTTGGAAGCTTGGCAACCCCTTTCAATGAAAGTGATTCTCGTCAGTCTACGCTTGGGGCTACTTCAATAGGACACAAACCATAGTGATAGAACTTGGAACTACATTATTGTGCCAAGCTTCAAAGAGCTAGCACAAACCGTGTTTGATTTAGAGTTCCAAATACATATATCCGTATGGGAGAAAAGAGAGTGAAACCTAAACGTGCATACGGTTACTGCAAAGGAACGGTTTAACCTAGAAGAACGAAATTTGGTGAGCCAAGTGGGATTGGTGTACTTATCATTTCCTGACAGTATCATCAAGATTGGGTGAAAAAATCTTGCTGAGATTTCCAGAAACTCGTAGTTTTTTGGAAGCTTGGCAACCCCTTTCAATGAAAGTGATTCTCGTCAGTCTATGCTTGGGGCTACGTCAATGGGACACAAACCATAGCGATAGAACTTGGAACTACATTATTGTGCCAAGTTTCAAAGAGCTAGCACAAACCGTGTTTGATTTAGAGTTCCAACTACATGTATCCATATACGAGAAAACAGAGTGAAACCTAAACATGAAAACGGTTACTGCAAACAAACGGTTTAACCTAGAAGAACCAAATTTGGTGAGCCAAGTGGGACTGGTGTACTGATCATTGCCGGCAAGTGTCATCATGATTGGGTGAAAAAATGTTTGCTGAGATTTCAGGAAACTCGTAGTTTTTTGGAAGCTTGACAACCCCTTTCAATGAAAGTGATTCTCGTCAGTCTCTGCTTGGGCTACTTCAATAGGACACAAACCGTAGCGATAGAACTTGGAAATACATTATTGTGCCAAGTTTCAAAGAGCTAGCAGAAACCGTGTTTGATTTAGAGTTCCAATTACATGTATCCGTATAGGAGAAAGCAGAGTGAAACCTAAACATGGAAATGGTTCCTGCAAAGGAACGGTTTAACCTAAAAGAACGAAATTTGGTGAGCCAAGTGGGAATGGTGTACTGATCATTACCTGCCAGTATCATCAAGATTGGGTGACAAAATGCTTCCTGAGATTTCCGGAAACTCGTAGATTTTTGGAAGCTGGGCAACCCCTTTCAATGAAAGTGATTCTCGTCAGTCTCTGCTTGGGGCTACGTCAATAGGACACAAACCATAGCGAGAGAACTTGGAACTACATTATTGTGCCAAGTTTCAAAGAGCTAGCACAAACCGTGTTTGATTTAGACTTCCAACTACATGCATCCATGTACGAGAAAACAGAGTGAAACCTAAACATGAAAACGGTTACTGCAAACGAACGATTTAACCTAGAAGAACGAAATTTGGTGAGCCAAGTGGGACTGGTGTACTCATCATTACCTGCAAGTATCATCAAGATTGGGTGAAAAAATGTTTGCTGTGATTTCAGGAAACTCGTAGTTTTTTGGAAGCTTGGCAACCCCTTTCAATGAAAGTGATTCTCGTCAGTCTCTGCTTGGGGCTACTTCAATAGGACACAAACCATAGTGATAGAACTTGGAACTACATTCTTGTGCCAAGTTTCAAAGAGCTAGCACAAACCGTGTTTGATTTAGAGTTCCAAATACATATATCCGTATATGAGAAAAGAGAGTGAAACCTAAACGTGCATACGGTTACTGCAAAGGAACGGTTTAACCTAGAAGAACGAAATTTGGTGAGCCAAGTGGGATTGGTGTACTTATCATTTCCTGACATTATCATCACGATTGGGTGAAAAAATGCTTGCTGAGATTTCAGGAAACTCGTAGTTTTTTGGAAGCTTGGCAACCCCTTTCAATGAAAGTGATTCTCGTCAGTCTACGCTTGGGGCTACGTCAATAGGACACAAACCATAGCGATAGAACTTGGAACTACATTATTGTGCCAAGTTTCAAAGAGGTAGCACAAACCGTGTTTGATTTAGAGTTCCAACTACATGTATCCTTATAGGAGAAAACAGAGTGAAACCTAAACATGAAAACGGTTACTGCAAACGAACGGTTTAACCTAGAAGAACGAAATTTGGTGAGCCAAGTGGGACAGGTGTACTGATCATTGTCGGCAAGTGTCATCATGATTGGGTGAAAAAAATGTTTGCTGAGATTTCAGGAAACTCGTAGTTTTTTGGAAGCTTGGCAACCCCTTTCAATGAAAGTGATTCTCATCAGTCTCTGCTTGGGCTACTTCAATAAGACACAAACCGTAGCGATAGAACTTGGAACTACATTATTGTGCCAAGTTTCAAAGAGCTAGCACAAACCGTGTTTGATTTAGAGTTCCAACTACATGCATCCATATAAGAGAAAACAGAGTGAAACCTAAACATGAAAACGGTTACAGAAAAGGAACGGTTTAACCTATAAGAACGAAATTTGGTGAGCCAAGTGGGATTCGTGTACTGAACATTACCTGCCAGTATCATCAAGATTGGGTGAAAAAATGTTTGCTGAGATTTCAGGAAACTCGTAGTTTTTTGGAAGCTTGGCAACCCCTTTCAATGAAAGTGATTCTTGTCAGTCTATGCTTGGGGCTACTTCAATAGGACACAAACCATAGCGATAGAACTTGGAACTACATTATTGTGCCAAGTTTCAAAGAGCTAGCACAAACCGTGTTTGATTTAGAGTTCCAACTACATGTATCCATATACGAGAAAACAGAGTGAAACCTAAACATGAAAACGGTTACTGCAAACGAACGGTTTAACCTAGAAGAACGAAATTTGGTGAGCCAAGTGGGACTGGTGTACTGATCATTGCCTGCAAATATCATCATGATTGGGTGAAAAAATGTTTGCTGAGATATCCGGAAACTCGTAGTTTCTTGGAAGCTCGGCAACCCCTTTCAATGAATGTGATTCTCGTCAGTCTCTGCTTGGGCTAGTTCAATAGGACACAAACCATAGCGATAGAACTTGGAACTACATTATTGTGCCACGTTTCAAAGAGTTAGCACAAACCGTGTTTGATTTAGAGTTCCAACTACATGTATCCTTATACGAGAAAACAGAGTGAAACCTACAAATGAAAACGGTTACTGCAAAGGAACGGTTTAACCTAGAAGAACGAAATTTGGTGACCCAAGTGGGACTGGTGTTCTCATCATTACCTGCAGGTATCATCAAGATTGGGTCAAAAAATGTTTGCTGTGATTTCAGGAAACTCGTAGGTTTTTGGAAGCTTGGCAACCCCTTTCAATGAAAGTGATTCTCGTCAGTCTCTGTTTGGGGCCACTTCCATAGGACACAAACCATAGCTTTAGAACTTGGTACTGCATTATTGTGCCAAGTTTCAAAGAGCTAGCACAAACCGTGTGTGATTTAGAGTTCCAAATACATGTATCCTTATACGAGAAAACAGAGTGAAACCTACAAATGAAAACGGTTACTGCAAAGGAACGGTTTAACCTAGAAGAACGAAATTTGGTGACCCAAGTGGGACTGGTGTACTCATCATTACCTTCAAGTATCATGAAGATTGGGTGAAAAAATGTTTGCTGTGATTTCAGGATACTCGTAGGTTTTTGGAAGCTTGGCAACCCCTTTCAATGAAAGTGATTCTCGTCAGTCTACGCTTGGGGCTACTTCAATAGGACACAAACCATAGTGATACAACTTGGAACTACATTATTGTGCCAAGTTTCAAAGAGCTAGCACAAACCGTGTTTGATTTAGAGTTCCAAATACATATATCCATATGGGAGAAAAGAAAGTGAAACCTAAAAGTGCACACGGTTACTGCAAAGGAACGGTTTAACCTAGAAGAACGAAATTTGGTGAGCCAAGTGGGATTGGTGTACTTATCATTTCCTGACAGTATCATCAAGATTGGGTGAAAAAATCTTGCTGAGATTTCCAGAAATACGTAGTTTTTTGGAAGCTTGGCAACCCCTTTCAATGAAAGTGATTCTCGTCAGTTTATGCTTGGGGCTACGTCAATGGGACGCAAACCATAGCGATAGAACTTGGAACTACATTATTGTGCCAAGTTTCAAAGAGCTAGCACAAACCGTGTTTGATTTAGAGTTCCAACTACATGTATCCATATACGAGAAAACAGAGTGAAACCTAAACATGAAAACGGTTACTGCAAACAAACGGTTTAACCTAGAAGAACCAAATTTGGTGAGCCAAGTGGGACTGGTGTACTGATCATTGCCGGCAAGTGTCATCATGATTGGGTGAAAAAATGTTTGCTGAGATTTCAGGAAACTCGTAGTTTTTTGGAAGCTTGACAACCCCTTTCAATGAAAGTGATTCTCGTCAGTCTCTGCTTGGGCTACTTCAATAGGACACAAACCGTAGCGATAGAACTTGGAAATACATTATTGTGCCAAGTTTCAAAGAGCTAGCAGAAACCGTGTTTGATTTAAAGTTCCAATTACATGTATCCGTATAGGAGAAAGCAGAGTGAAACCTAAACATGGAAATGGTTCCTGCAAAGGAACGGTTTAACCTAAAAGAACGAAATTTGGTGAGCCAAGTGGGAATGGTGTACTGATCATTACCTGCCAGTATCATCAAGATTGGGTGACAAAATGCTTCCTGAGATTTCCGGAAACTCGTAGATATTTGGAAGCTGCGCAACCCCTTTCAATGAAAGTGATTCTCCTCAGTCTCTGCTTGGGGCTACGTCAATAGGACACAAACCATAGCGAGAGAACTTGGAACTACATTATTGTGCCAAGTTTCAAAGAGCTAGCACAAACCGTGTTTGATTTAGAGTTCCAACTACATGCATCCATGTACGAGAAAACAGAGTGAAACCTAAACATGAAAACGGTTACTGCAAACGAACGATTTAACCTAGAAGAACGAAATTTGGTGAGCCAAGTGGGACTGGTGTACTCATCATTACCTGCAAGTATCATCAAGATTGGGTGAAAAAATGTTTGCTGTGATTTCAGGAAACTCGTAGTTTTTTGGAAGCTTGGCAACCCCTTTCAATGAAAGTGATTCTCGTCAGTCTCTGCTTGGGGCTACTTCAATAGGACACAAACTGTAGCGATACAACTTGAAACTACATTATCGTGCCAAGTTTCAAAGAGCTAGCACAAACCGTGTTTGATTTAGAGTTCCAACTACATGTATCCATATAGGAGAAAACAGAGTGAAACCTAAACATGAAAACGGTTACTGCAAAGGAACGGTTTAACCTAGAAGATCGAAATTTGGTGAGCCAAGTGGGATTGGTGTACTGATCATTACCTGCCAGTATCATCAAGATTGGGTGAAAAAATGTTTGCTGAGATTTCAGGAAACTCGTAGTTTTTTGGAAGCTTGGCAACCCCTTCAATGAAAGTGATTCTCGTCAGTCTCTGCTTGGGGCTACGTCAATAGGACACAAACCATAGCGATAGAACTTGGAACTACATTATTGTGACAAGTTTCACAGAGCTAGCACAAACCGTGTTTGATTTAGAGTTCCAACTACATGTATCCATATACGAGAAAACAGAGTGAAACCTAAACATGGAAATGGTTACTGCAAACGAACGATTTAACCTAGAAGAACGAAATTTGGTGAGCCAATTGGGACTGGTGTACTCATGATTACCTGCAAGTATCATCAAGATTGGGAGAAAAAATGTTTGCTGAGATTTCAGGAAACTCGTAGTTTTTTGGAAGCTTGGCAACCCCTTTCAATGAAAGTGATTATCGTCAGTCTATGCTTGGGGCTACGTCAATGTTACACAAACCATAGCGATAGAACTTGGAACTACATTATTGTGCCAAGTTTCAAAGAGCTAGCACAAACCGTGTTTGATTTAGAGTTCCAACTACATGTATCCATATAGGAGAAAACAGAGTGAAACCTAAACATGAAAACGGTTACTGCAAAGGAACGGTTTAACCTAGAAGAACGAAATTTGGTGAGCCAAGTGGGATTGGGGTACTGATCATTACCTGCCAGTATCATCAAGATTGGGTGAAAAAATGTTTGCTGAGATTTCTTGAAACTCGTAGTTTTTTTGGAAGCTTGGCAACCCCTTACAATGAAAGTGATTCTCGTCAGTCTATGCTTGGGGCTACGTCAATAGGACACAAACCATAGCGATAGAACTTGGAACTGCATTATTGTGCCAAGTTTCAAGAGCTAGCACAAACCGTGTTTGATTTAGAGTTCCAAGTACATGTATCCATATAGGAGAAAACAGAGTGAAACCTAAACATGAAAACGGTTACTGCAAATGAACGGTTTAACCTAGAAGAACGAAATTTGGTGAGCCAAGTGGGACTGGTGTACTGATCATTGACTGCAAGTATCATCATGATTGGGTGAAAAAATGTTTGCTGAGTTTTCAGGAAACTCGTAGTTTTTTGGAAGCTTGGCAACCCCTTTGAATGAAAGTGATTCTCGTCAGTCTCTGCTTGGGCTACTTCAATAGTACACAAACCATAGCGATAGAACTTGGAACTACATTATTGTGCCAAGTTTCAAAGAGCTAGCACAAACTGTGTTTGATTTAGAGTTCCAACTACATGTATCCATATAGGAGAAAACAGAGTGAAACCTAAACATGAAAACGGTTACTGCAAAGGAACGGTTTAACATAGAAGAACGAAATTTGGTCAGCCAATTGGGACTCGTGTACTCATCATTACCTGCAAGTATCATCAAGTTTGGGTGAAAAAATGTTTGCTGAGATTTCAGGAAACTCGTAGTTTTTGGAAGCTTGCAAACCCCTTTCAATGAATGTGATTCTCGTCATTATCTGCTTTGGGCTACTTCCATAGGACACAAACCATAGCGATAGAACATGGAACTACATTATTGTGCTAAGTTTCAAAAAGCTAGCACAAACCGTGTTTGATTTAGAGTTCCAACTACATGTATCCATATACGAGAAAACAGAGTGAAACCTAAACATGAAAACCGTTACTGCAAACGAACGGTTTAACCTAGAAGAACGAAATTTGGTGAGCCAAGTGGGACTGGTGTACTCATCATTACCTGCAAGTATCATCAAGATTGGGTGAAAAAAGGTTTGCTGTGATTTCAGGAAACTCGTAGGTTTTTGGAAGCTTGGCAACCCCTTTCAATGAAAGTGATTCTCGTCAGTCTCTGCTTGGGGCTACTTCAATAGGACACAAACCATTGCGATAGAACTTGGATCTACATTATTGTGCCAAGTTTCAAAGAGCTAGCACAAACCGTGTTTGATTTAGAGTTCCAACTACATGTATCCATATACGAGAAAACAGAGTGAGACCTAAACATGAAACGGTTACTGCAAAGGAACGGTTAAACCTAGAAGAACGAAATTTGGTGAGCCAATTGGGACTGGTGTACGCATCATTACCTGCAAGTATCATCAAGATTGGGTGAAAAAATGTTTGCTGAGATTTCAGGGAAAGTCGTAGTTTTTGAAAGCTTGCAAACCCCTTTCAATGAATGTGATTCTCGTCTATCTCTGCTTTGGCCTACTTCCATAGGACACAAACCACAGCGATAGAACGTGGAACTACATTATTGTGCCAAGTTTCAAAGAGCTAGCACAAACCGTGTTTGATTTAGAGTTCCAACTACATGTATCCATATAGGAGAAAACAGAGTGAAACTTAAACATGGAAACGGTTACTGCATAGGAATGGTTTAACCTAGAAGAACGAAATTTGGTGAGCCAAGTGGGATTGGTGTACTGATCATTACCTGCCAGTATCATCAACATTGGGTGAAAAAATGTTTGCTGAGATTTCCGGAAACTCGTAGTTTTTTGAAGCTTGGCAACCCCTTTCAATGAAAGTGATTCTCGTCAGTCTGTGCTTGGGCTACTTCAATGGAACATAAACCATAGCGATAGAACTTGGAACTACATTATTGTGCCAAATTTCAAAGAGCTAGCACAAACAGTGTTTCATTTAGAGTTCCAACTACATGTGTCCATATAGGAGAAAACAGAGTGAAACCTAAACATGAAAATGGTTATTGCAAAGGAACGGTTTAACCTAGAAGAACGAAATTTGGTGAGCCAAGTGGGATTGGTGTACTGATCATTACCTGCAAGTATCATCAAGATTGGGTGAAAAAATGTTTGCTGAGATTACCGGAAACTCGTAGTTTTTTGGAAGCTTGGCAAACCCTTTCAATGAAAGTGATTCTCGTCAGTCTCTGCTTGGGGCTACTTCCATAGGACACAAACCATAGCTTAAGAACTTGGAACTACATTATTGTGCCAAGTTTCAAAGAGCCAGCACAAACCGTGTGTGATTTAGTTTTCCAAATACATGTATCCATATAGGGGAAAACAGAGTGAAACCTAAAAATGAAAACGGTTTCTGCAAAGGAACGGTTTAACCTAGAAGAACGAAATTTGGTGAGCCAAGTGGGATTGGTGTACTGACCATTACCTGCCAGTATCATCAAGATTGGGTGAAAAAATGTTTGCTGAGATTTCCAGAAACTCGTAGTCACTTGGAAGCTTGGAAACCTCTTTCAATGAAAGTGATTCTTGTCAGTCTCTGCTTGGGGCTACTTCAATAGGACACAAACCATAGCAATAGAACTTGGAACTACATTATTGTGCCATGTTTCAAAAAGCTAGCACAAACCGTGTTTGATTTAGAGTTCCAACTGCATGTATCCATATACGAGAAAACAGAGTGAAACCTAAACATGAAAACAGTTGCCGCAAACGAACGGTTTAACCTAGAAGAACGAAATTTGGTTAGCCAAGTGGGACTGGTGTACTCATCATTACCTGCAAGTATCATCAAGATTGGGTGAAAAAAGGTTTGCTGTGATTTCAGGAAACTCGTAGGTTTTTCGAAGCTTGGCAACCCCTTTCAATGAAAGTCATTCTCGTCACTCTCTGCTTGGGGCTACTTCAATAGGACACAAACCATAGCGATAGAACTTGGATCTACATTATTGTGCCAAGTTTCAAAGAGCTAGCACAAACCGTGTTTGATTTAGAGTTCCAACTACATGTATCCATATATGAGAAAACAGAGTGAAACCTAAACATGAAAACGGTTACTGCAAACGAACGGTTTAACCTAGAAGAACGAAATTTGGTGAGCCAAGTGGGATTGGTGTACTGATCATTACCTGCCAGTATCATCAAGATTGGGTGAAAAAATGTTTGCTGAGATTTCAGGAAACTCGTAGTTTTTGGAAGCTTGCAAACCCCTTTCAATGAATGTGATTCTCGTCTATCTCTGCTTTGGGCTACTTCCATAGGACACAAACAATAGCGATAGAACTTGGAACTACATTATTGTGCCAAGTTTCAAAGAGGTAGCACAAACCGTGTTTGATTTAGAGTTCCAACTACATGTATCCATATATGAGAAAACAGAGTGAAACCTAAACATGAAAACGGTTACTGCAAACGAACGGTTTAACCTAGAAGAACGAAATTTGGTGAGCCAAGTGGGATTGGTGTACTGATCATTACCTGCCAGTATCATCAAGATTGGGTGAAAAAATGTTTGCTGAGATTTCAGGAAACTCGTAGTTTTTGGAAGCTTGCAAACCCCTTTCAATGAATGTGATTCTCGTCTATCTCTGCTTTGGGCTACTTCCATAGGACACAAACAATAGCGATAGAACTTGGAACTACATTATTGTGCCAAGTTTCAAAGAGGTAGCACAAACCGTGTTTGATTTAGAGTTCCAAATACATGTATCCATATAGGAGAAAACAGAGTGAAACCTAAACATGAAAACGGTAACTGCAAAGGAACGGTTTATCCTAGAAGAACGAAATTTGGTGAGCCAATTGGGACTGGTGTACTCATCATTACCTGAAACTATCATCAAGATTGGGTGAAAAAATGTTTCCAGAGATTTCACGAAACTCGTACTTTTTGAAAGCTTGCAAACCCCTTTGAATGAATGTGATTCTCATCAGTCTCTGCTTTGGGCTACTTCCATAGGACAGAAACCATAGCGATACAACATGGAACTACATTATTGTGCCAAGTTTTAAAGAGTTAGCACAAACCGAGTTTGATTTAGAGTTCCAACTACATGTATCCATATAGGAGAAAACAGAGTGAAACCTAAACATGAAAACGGTTACTGCAAAGGAACGGTTTAACCTAGAAGAACGAAATTTGGTGAGCCAAGTGGGATTGGTGTACTGACCATTACCTGCCAGTATCATCAAGATTGGGTGAAAAAATGTTTGCTGAGATTTCCAGAAACTCGTAGTCACTTGGAAGCTTGGCAACCTCTTTCAATGAAAGTGATTCTCGTCACTCTCTGCTTGGGGCTACTTCAATAGGACACAAATAATAGCGATAGAACTTGGATCTACATTATTGTGCCAAGTTTCAAAGAGCTAGCACAAACCGTGTTTGATTTAGAGATCCAACTACATGTATCCATATACGAGAAAACAGAGTGAAACCTAAACATGAAAACGGGTACTGCAAATGAACGGTTTAACCTAGAAGAACGAAATTTGGTGAGCCAAGTGGGATTGGTGTACTGATCATTACCTGCCAGTATCATCAAGTTTGGGTGAAAAAATGTTTGCTGAGATTTCAGGAAACTCGTAGTTTTTAGAAGCTTGCAAACCCCTTTCAATGAATGTGATTCTCGTCTATCTCTGCTTTGGGCTACTTCCATAGGACACAAACCATAGCGATAGAACTTGGAACTACATTATTGTGCCAAGTTTCAAAGAGGTAGCACAAACCGTGTTTGATTTAGAGTTCCAAATACATGTATCCATATAGGAGAAAACAGAGTGAAACCTAAACATGAAAACGGTTACTGCAAAGGAACGGTTTAACCTAGAAGAACGAAATTTGGTGAGCCAATTGGGACTGGTGTACTCATCATTACCTGAAACTATCATCAAGATTGGGTGAAAAAATGTTTCCAGAGATTTCACGAAACACGTACTTTTTGAAAGCTTGCAAACCCCTTTGAATGAATGTGATTCTCATCAGTCTCTGCATTGGGCTACTTCCATAGGACAGAAACCATAGCGATACAACATGGAAGTACATTATTGTGCCAAGTTTTAAAGAGTTAGCACAAACCGAATTTGATTTAGAGTTCCAACTACATGTATCCATATAGGAGAAAACAGAGTGAAACCTAAACATGAAAACGGTTACTGCAAAGGAATGGTTTAACCTAGAAGAACGAAATTTGGTGAGCCAAGTCGGATTGGGGTACTGATCATTACCTGCCAGTATCATCAAGATTGGGTGAAAAAATATTTGCTGAGATTTCCGGAAACTCCAAGTTTTTTGGAAGCTTGGCAACCCCTTTCAATGAAAGTGATTCTCGTCAGTGTCTGCTTGGGGCTACTTCCATGTGACACAAACCATAGCGATACAACTTGGAACTACATTATTGTGCCAAGTTTGAAAGAGCTAGCACAAACCTTGTTTGATTTAGAGTTCCAAATACATGTATCCATATAGGAGAAAACAGAGTGAAACCTAAACATGAAAACGGTTTCTGCAAAGGAACGGTTTAACCAAGAAGAACGAAATTTGGTGAGCCAAGTGGGACTGGTGTACTGATCACTACCTGCAAGTATCATCAAGATTGGGTGAAAAAATATTTGCTGAAATTTCAGGAAACTTGTAGTTTTTTGGAAGCTTGGCAACCCCTTTCAAGGAAAGTGATTCTCGTCAGTCTCTGCTTGGGGCTACTTCGATACGACACAAACCATAGCGAGAGAACTTGGAACTACATTATTGTGCCAAATTTCAAAGAGCTAGCACAAACCGTGTGTGATTTAGTTTTCCAAATACATGTATCCATATTGGAGAAAACAGAGTGAAACCTAAAAATGAAAACGGTTACTGCAAAGGAATGGTATAACCTAGAAGAACGAAATTTGGTGAGCCAAGTGGGATTGGTGTACTGATCATTACCTGCAAGTATCATCAAGATTGGGTGAAAAAATGTTTGCTGAGATTTCCGGAAACTCGTAGTTTTTTGGAAGTTTGGCAACCCCTTTCAATGAAAGTGATTCTCGTCAGTCTCTGCTTGGGGCTACTTCAATAGGACACAAACCATAGCTATAGAACTTGGAACTACATTATTGTGCCAAGTTTCAAAGAGCTAGCACAAACCGTGTTTAATTTAGAGTTCCAACTACATGTATCCATATAGGAGAAAACAGAGTGAAACCTAAACATGAAAACGGTTACTGCATAGGAACGGTTTAACCTAGAAGAACGAAATTTGGTGAGCCAAGTGGGATTGGTGTACTGATCATTACCTGCCAGTATCATCAAGATTGGGTGAAAAAATGTTTGCTGAGATTACCGGAAACTCGCAGTTCTTTGGAAGCTTGGCAACCCCTTTCAATGAAAGTGATTCTCGTTAGTCTCTGCTTGGGGCTACTTCCATAGGACACAAACCATAGTGATAGAACTTGGAACTACATTATTGTGCCAAGTTTCAAAGAGCTAGCACAAACCGTGTTTGATTTAGAGTTCCAACTATATGTATCCATATAGGAGAATACAGAGTGAAACGTAAACATGAAAACGGTTACTGCAAAGGAACGGTTTAACCTAGAAGAACGAAATTTGGTGAGCCAAGTGGGACTGGTGTACTCATCATTCCCTGCCAGTATCATCAAGATTGGGAGAAAAAATATTTGCTGAGATTTCAGGAAACTCGTAGTTTTTTGGAAGCTTGGCAACCCCTTTCAATGAAAGTGATTATCGTCAGTCTATGCTTAGGGCTACGTCAATGGGACACAAACCATAGCGATAGAACTTGGAACTACATTATTGTGCCAAGTTTCAAAGAGCTAGCACAAACCGTGTTTGATTTAGAGTTCCAACTACATGTATCCATATAGGAGAAAACAGAGTGAAACCTAAACATGAAAACGGTTACTGCAAAGGAACGGTTTAACCTAGAAGAACGAAATGTGGTGAGCCAAGTGGGATTGGTGTACTGATCATTACCTGCCAGTATCATCAAGATTGGGTGAAAAAAATGTTTGCTGAGATTTCTTGAAACTCGTAGTTTTTTGGAAGCTTGGCAACCCTTTGAATGAAAGTGATTCTCGTCAGTCTCTGCTTGGCTACTTCAATAGTACACCAACCATAGCGATAGAACTTGGAACTACATTATTGTGCCAAGTTTCAAACAGCTAGCACAAACCGTGTTTGATTTAGATTTCCAACTACATGTATCCATATTGGAGAAAACAGAGTGAAACCTAAACATGTAAACGGTTACTGCAAAGAACGGTTTTAACCTAGAAGAACGAAATTTGGTGAGCCAAGTGGGGACTGGTGTACTGATCATTACCTGTATATATCATCAAGATTGGGAGAATAATTGTTTGCTGAGATTTCCGGAAACTCGTAGTTTTTTGGAAGCTTGGCAACCCCTTTCAATGAAAGTGATTCTCGTCAGTCTCTGCTTGGGTTACTTCAATAGGACACAAACCATAGCTTTAGAACTTGGAACTACATTATTGTGCCAAGTTTCAAAGAGCGAGCACAAACTGTGTTTGATTTAGAGTTCCAACTACATGTATCCATATAGGAGAAAACAGAGTGAAACCTAAACATGAAAACGGTTACTGCAAAGGAACGGTTTAACATAGAAGAACTAAATTTGGTGAGCCAATTGGGACTCGTGTACTCATCATTAACCTGCAAGTATCATCAAGATTGGGTGAAAAAATGTTTGCTGAGATTTCAGGAAACTCGTAGTTTTTGAAAGCTTGCAAACCCCTTTCAATGAATGTGATTCTCGTCTATCTCTGCTTTGGCCTACTTCCATAGGACACACACCACAGCGATAGAACGTGGAAGTACATTATTGTGCCATGTTTCAAAGAGCTAGCACAAACCGTGTTTGATTTAGAGTTCCAACTACATGTATCCATATAGGAGAAAACAGAGTGAAACCTAAACATGAAAACGGTTACTGCATAGGAATGGTTTAACCTAGAAGAACGAAATTTGGTGAGCCAAGTGGGATTGGTGTACTGATCATTGCCTGCCAGTATCATCAACATTGGGTGAAAAAATGTTTGCTGAGATTTCCGGAAACTCGTAGTTTTTTGAAGCTTGGCAACCCCTTTCAATGAAAGTGATTCTCGTCAGTCTGTGCTTGGGCTACTTCAATGGGACATAAACCATACCGATAGAACTTGGAACGACATTATTGTGCCAAATTTCAAAGAGCTAGCACAAACAGTGTTGTCATTTAGAGTTCCAACTACATGTGTCCATATTGGAGAAAACAGAGTGAAACCTAAACATGAAAACGGTTATTGCAAAGGAACGGTTTAACCTAGAAGAACGAAATTTGGTGAGCCAATTGGATTGGTGTACTGATCATTACCTGCAAGTATCATCAAGATTGGGTGAAAAAATGTTTGCTGAGATTACCGGAAACTCGCAGTTTTTTGGAAGCTTGGCAAACCCTTTCAATGAAAGTGATTCTCGTCAATCTCTGCTTGGGGCTACTTCAATACGACACAAACCATAGCAATAGAACTTGGAACTACATTATTGTGCCATGTTTCAAAAAAGCTAGCACAAACCGTGTTTGATTTAGAGTTCCAACTGCATGTATCCATATACTAGAAAACAGAGTGAAACCTAAACATGAAAACAGTTACTGCAAAGGAACGGTTTAACCTAGAAGAACGAAATTTGGTTAGCCAAGTGGGACTGGTGTACTCATCATTACCTGCAAGTATCATCAAGATTGGGTGAAAAAAAATTTTGCTGTGATTTCAGGAAACTCGTAGGTTTTTCGAAGCTTGGCAACCCCTTTCAATGAAAGTGATTCTCGTCACTCTCTGCTTGGGGCTACTTCAATAGGACACAAACCATAGCAATAGAACTTGGATCTACATTATTGTGCCAAGTTTCTAAGAGCTAGCACAAACCGTGTTTGATTTAGAGT
Organism: Urocitellus parryii; assembly: GCF_045843805.1. Lineage (NCBI taxonomy): Eukaryota > Metazoa > Chordata > Mammalia > Rodentia > Sciuridae > Urocitellus > Urocitellus parryii. The sequence goes on from NW_027553515.1 coordinate 17,167, forward strand.
TTCCAACTACATGTATCCCATATAGGAGAAAACAGAGTGAAAACCTAAACATGAAAACGGTTACTGCAAAGGAACGGTTTAACCTAGAAGAACGAAATTTGGTGAGCCAATTGGGACTGGTGTACTCATCATTACCTGAAACTATCATCAAGATTGGGTGAAAAAATGTTTCCAGAGATTTTCACGAAACTCGTACTTTTTGAAAGCTTGCAAACCCTTTTCAATGAAAGTGATTCTCATCAGTCTCTGCTTTGGGCTACTTCCATAGGACAGAAACCATAGCGATACAACATGGAACTACATTATTGTGCCAAGTTTTAAAGAGTTAGCACAAACCGAGTTTGATTTAGAGTTCCAACTACATGTATCCATATAGGAGAAAACAGAGTGAAACCTAAACCTGAAAACGGTTACTGCAAAGAACGGTTTAACCTAGAAGAACGAAATTTGGTGAGCCAAGTCGGATTGGGGTACTGATCATTACCTGCCAGTATCATCAAGATTGGGTGAAAAAATATTGCTGAGATTTCCGGAAACTCGAAGTTTTTTGGAAGCTTGGCAACCCCTTTCAATGAAAGTGATTCTCGTCAGTATCTGCTTGGGGCTACTTCCATGTGACACAAACCATAGCGATACAACTTGGAACAACATTATTGTGCCAAGTTTCAAAGAGCTAGCACAAACCGTGTTTGATTTAGAGTTCCAACTACATGTATCCATATAGGAGAAAACAGAGTGAAACCTAAACATGAAACGGTTTCTGCAAAGGAACGGTTTAACCAGGAAGAACGAAATTTGGTGAGCCAAGTGGGACTGGTGTACTGATCACTACCTGCAAGTATCATCAAGATTGGGTGAAAAAATATTTGCTGAGATTTCAGGAAACTTGTAGTTTTTTGGAAGCTTGGCAACCCCTTTCAAAGAAAGTGATTCTCTCAGTCTCTGCTTGGGGCTACTTCGATACGACACAAACCATAGTGAGAGAACTTGGAACTACATTATTGTGCCAAGTTTCAAAGAGCTAGCACAAACTGTGTGTGATTTAGAGTTCCAACTACATGTATCCATATTGGAGAAAACAGAGTGAAACCTAAAAATGAAAACGGTTACTGCAAAGGAATGGTATAACCTAGAAGAACGAAATTTGGTGAGCCAAGTGGGATTGGTGTAATGATCATTACCTGCAAGGTATGATTAAGATTGGGTGAAAAAATGTTTGCTGAGATTTCAGGAAACTCGCAGTTTTTTGGAAGCATGGCAACCCCTTTCAATGAAAGTGATTCTCGTCAGTCTCTGCTTGGGGCTTCTTCAATAGGACACAACTATTGCGATAGAACTTGGAACTACATTATTGTGCCAAGTTTCAAAGAGCTAGCACAAACTGTGTGTGATTTAGAGTTCCAACTACATGTATCCATATTGGAGAAAACAGAGTGAAACCTAAAAATGAAAACGGTTACTGCAAAGGAATGGTATAACCTAGAAGAACGAAATTTGGTGAGCCAAGTCGGATTGGGGTACTGATCATTACCTGCCAGTATCATCAAGATTGGTGAAAAAATGTTTGCTGAGATTTCCGGAAACTCGTAGTTTTTTTGGAAGTTTGGCAACCCTTTCAATGAAAGTGATTCTCGTCAGTCTCTAATTGGGGCTACTTCAATACGACACAAACCATAGCTATAGAACTTGGAACTACATTATTGTGCCAAGTTTCAAAGAGCCTAGCAAAAACCGTGTTTGATTTAGAGTTCCAACTACATGTATCCATATAGGAGAAAACAGAGTGAAACCTAAACATGCAAACGGTTACTGCATAGGAACGTTTTAACCTAGAAGAACGAAATTTGGTGAGCCAAGTGGATTGGTGTACTGATCATTACCTGGCAGTATCATCAAGATTGGGTGAAAAAATGTTTGCTGAAATTTTCCGGAAACTCGTAGTTTTGAAGCTTGGCAACCCCTTTCAATGAAAGTGATTCTCGTCAGTCTGTGCTTGGCTACTTCAATGGGACACAAACCATAGCGATAGAACTTGGAAGTACATTATTGTGCCAAATTTTAAAGAGCTAGCACAAACAGTGTTTCATTTAGACTTCCAACTACATGTGTCCATATAGGAGAAAACAGAGTGAAACCTAAACATGAAAACGGTTACTGCAAAGGACGGTTTAACCTAGAACAACGAAATTTGGTGAGCCAATTGGGACTGGTGTACTCATCATTACCTGAAACTATCATCAAGATTGGGTGAAAAAAATGTTTCCAGAGATTTCACGAAACACGTACTTTTTGAAAGCTTGCAAACCCTTTTTCAATGAAAGTGATTCTCATCAGTCTCTGCTTTGGGCTACCTTCCATAGGACATAAACCATAGTGATACAACATGGAACTACATTATTGTGCCAAGTTTTAAAGAGTTAGCACAAACCGAGTTTGATTTAGAGTTCCAACTACATGTATCCATATAGGAGAAAAACAGAGTGAAACCTAAACATGAAAACGGTTACTGCAAAGGAACGGTTTAACCTAGAAGAAACGAAATTTGGTGAGCCAAGTCGGATTGGGGTACTGATCATTACCTGCCAGTATCATCAAGATTGGGTGAAAAAATCTTTGCTGAGATTTCCGGAAACTCGAAGTTTTTTGGAAGCTTGGCAACCCCTTTCAATGAAAGTGATTCTCGTCAGTATCTGCTTGGGGCTACTTCCATGTGACACAAACCATAGCGATACAACTTGGAACAACATTATTGTGACAAGTTTCCAAGAGCTAGCACAAACCGTGTTTGATTTAGAGTTCCAACTACATGTATCCATATAGGAGAAAACAGAGTGAAACCTAAACATGAAAACGGTTTTCTGCAAAGGAACGGTTTAACCAAGAAGAACGAAATTTGGTGAGCCAAGTGGGACTGGTGTACTGATCACTACCTGCAAGTATCATCAAGATTGGGTTGAAAAATATTTGCTGAGATTTCAGGAAACTTTGTAGTTTTTTGGAAGCTTGGCAACCCCTTTCAAAGAAAGTGATTCTCCTCAGTCTCTGCTTGGGGCTACTTCGATACGACACAAACCATAGTGAGAGAACTTGGAACTACATAATTGTGCCCAAGTTTCAAAAGAGCACTGTGTGTGATTTAGTTTTCCAACTACATGTATCCATATTGGAGAAAACAGAGTGAAACCTAAAAATGAAAACGGTTACTGCAAAGGAATGGTATAACCTAGAAGAACGAAATTTGGTGAGCCAAGTGGGATTGGTGTACTGATCATTACCTGCAAGTATCATCAAGATTGGGTGAAAAAATGTTTGCTGAGATTTCCGGAAACTCGTAGTTTTTTGGAAGTTTGGCAACCCCTTTCAATGAAAGTGATTCTCGTCAGTCTCTAATTGGGGCTACTTCAATAGGACACAAACCATAGCTATAGAACTTGGAACTACATTATTGTGCCAAGTTTCAAAGAGCTAGCACAAACCGTGTTTGATTTAGAGTTCCAACTACATGTATCCATATAGGAGAAAACAGAGTGAAACCTAAACATGCAAACGGTTACTGCATAGGAACGGTTTAACCTAGAAGAACGAAATTTGGTGAGCCAAGTGGGATTGGTGTACTGATCATTACCTGCCAGTATCATCAAGATTGGGTGAAAAAATGTTTGCTGAGATTTCCGGAAACTCGTAGTTTTTGAAGCTTGGCAACCCCTTTCAATGAAAGTGATTCTCGTCAGTCTGTGCTTGGGCTACTTCAATGGGACACAAACCATAGCGATAGAACTTGGAAGTACATTATTGTGCCAAGTTTCAAATAGCTAGCACAAACCGTGTTTCATTTAGAGTTCCAACTACATGTATGCATATACGAGAAAACAGAGTTAAACCTAAACATGAAAACGGTTATTGCAAAAGGAACAGTTTAACCTAGAAGAACGAAATTTGGTGAGCCAAGTGGGATTGGAGTACTGATCATTACCTGCAAGTATCATCAAGATTGGGTGAAAAAATGTTTGCTGAGATTACCGGAAACTCGCAGTTTTTTGGAAGCTTGGCAACCCCTTTCAATGAAAGTGATTCTCGTTAGTCTCTGCTTGGGGCTACTTCCATAGGACACAAACCATAGTGATAGAACTTGGAACTACATTATTGTGCCAAGTTTCAAAGAGCTAGCACAAACCGTGTTTGATTTAGAGTTTCCAAATATATGTATCCATATAGGAGAAAACAGAGTGAAACGAAAACATGAAAACGGTTACTGCAAAGGAACGGTTTAACATAGAAGAACGAAATTTGGTGAGCCAATTGGGACTGGTGTACTCATGATTACCTGCAAGTATCATCAAGATTGGGAGAAAGAATATTTGGTGAGATTTCAGGAAACACGTAGTTTTTTGGAAGCTTGGCAACCCCTTTCAATGAAAGTGATTCTCGTCAGTCTATAATTGGGGCTACGTAAATGGGACACAAACCATAGCGATAGAACTTGGAACTACATTATTGTGCCAAGTTTCAAAGAGCTAGCACAAACCGTGTTTGATTTAGAGTTCCAACTACATGTATCCATATAGGAGAAAACAGAGTGAAACCTAAACATGAAAACGGTTACTGCAAATGAACGGTTTAACCTAGAAGAACGAAATTTGGTGAGCCAAGTGGGACTGGTGTACTTATCATTGACTGCAAGTATCATCATGATTGGGTGAAAAAATGTTTGCTGAGTTTTCAGGAAACTCGTAGTTTTTTGGAAGCTTGGCAACCCCTTTCAATGAAAGTGATTCTCGTCAGTCTCTGCTTGGGCTACTTCAATAGTACACAAACCATAGCGATAGAACTTGGAACTACATTATTGTGCCAAGTTTCAAAGAGCTAGCACAAACCGTGTTTGATTTAGATTTCCAACTACATGTATCCATATTGGAGAAAACAGAGTGAAACCTAAACATGTAAACGGTTACTGCAAAGAAACGGTTTAACCTAGAAGAACGAAATTTGGTGAGCCAAGTGGGACTGGTGTACTGATCATTACCTGTATATATCATCAAGATTGGGAGAATAATTGTTTGCTGAGATTTCCGGAAACTCGTAGTTTTTTGGAAGCTTGGCAACCCCTCTCAATGAAAGTGATTCTCGTCAGTCTCTGCTTGGGTTACTTCAATAGGACACAAACCATAGCTTTAGAACTTGGAACTACATTATTGTGCCAAGTTTCAAAGAGCGAGCACAAACTGTGTTTGATTTAGAGTTCCAACTACATGTATCCATATAGGAGAAAACAGAGTGAAACCTAAACATGAAAACGGTTACTGCAAAGGAACGGTTTAACATAGAAGTTCGAAATTTGGTGAGCCAATTGGGACTCGTGTACTCATCATTACCTGCAAGTATCATCAAGATTGGGTGAAAAAATGTTTGCTGAGATTTCAGGAAACTCGTAGTTTTTGAAAGCTTGCAAACCCCTTTCAATGAATGTGATTCTCGTTTTTCTCTGCTTTGGCCTAATTCCATAGGACACACACCACAGCGATAGAACGTGGAACTACATTATTGTGCCATGTTTCAAAGAGCTAGCACAAACCGTGTTTGATTTAGAGTTCCAACTACATGTATCCATATAGGAGAAAACAGAGTGAAACCTAAACATGAAAACGGTTACTGCATAGGAATGGTTTAACCTAGAAGAACGAAATTTGGTGAGCCAAGTGGGATTGGTGTACTGATCATTACCTGCCAGTATCATCAACATTGGGTGAAAAAATGTTTGCTGAGATTTCCGGAAACTCGTAGTTTTTTGAAGCTTGGCAACCCCTTTCAATGAAAGTGATTCTCGTCAGTCTGTGCTTGGGCTACTTCAATGGAACATAATCCATAGCGATAGAACTTGGAACTACATTATTGTGCCAAATTTCAAAGAGCTAGCACAAACAGTGTTTCATTTAGAGTTCCAACTACATGTGTCCATATAGGAGAAAACAGAGTGAAACCTAAACATGAACACGGTTATTGCAAAGGAACGGTTTAACCTAGAAGAACGAAATTTGGTGAGCCAAGTGGGATTGGTGTACTGATCATTACCTGCAAGTATCATCAAGATTGGGTGAAAAAATGTTTGCTGAGATTACCGGAAACTCGCAATTTTTTGGAAGCTTGGCAAACCCTTTCAATGAAAGTGATTCTCGTCAGTCTCTGCTTGGGGCTACTTCCATAGGACACAAACCATAGCTTTAAGAACTTGGAACTACATTATTGTGCCAAGTTTCAAAGAGCCAGCACAAACCGTGTGTGATTTAGTTTTCCAAATACATGTATCCATATAGGAGAAAACAGAGTGAAACCTAAAAATGAAAACGGTTACTGCAAAGGAACGGTTTAACCTAGAAGAACGAAATTTGGTGAGCCAAGTGGGATTGGTGTACTGACCATTACCTGCCAGTATCATCAAGATTGGGTGAAAAAATGTTTGCTGAGATTTCCAGAAACTCGTAGTCACTTGGAAGCTTGGCAAACTCTTTCAATGAAAGTGATTCTCTTCAGTCTCTGCTTGGGGCTACTTCAATAGGACACAAACCATAGCAATAGAACTTGGAACTACATTATTGTGCCATGTTTCAAAAAGCTACCACAAACCGTGTTTGATTTAGAGTTCCAACTGCATGTATCCATATAAGAGAAAACAGAGTGAAACCTAAACATGAAAACAGTTACTGCAAAGGAACGGTTTAACCTAGAAGAACGAAATTTGGTTAGCCAAGTGGGACTGGTGTACTCATCATTACCTGCAAGTATCATCGAGATTGGGTGAAAAAAGGTTTGCTGTGATTTCAGGAAACTCGTAGTTTTTTGGAAGCTTGGCAACCCCTTTCAATGAAAGTGATTCTCGTCACTCTCTGTTTGGGGCTACTTCAATAGGACACAAACCATAGCGATAGAACTTGGATCTACAATATTGTGCCAAGTTTCAAAGAGCTAGCACAAACCGTGTTTGATTTAGAGTTCCAACTACATGTATCCATATACGAGAAAACAGAGTGAAACCTAAACATGAAAACGGTTACTGCAAACGAACCGTTTAACCTAGAAGAACGAAATTTGGTGAGCCAAGTGAGATTGGTGTACTGATCATTACCTGCCAGTATCATCAAGATTGGGTGAAAAAATGTTTGCTGAGATTTCCGGAAACTCGTAGTTTTTTGGAAGTTTGGCAACCCCTTTCAAAGAAAGTGATTCTCGTCAGTCTCTGTTTGGGGCTACTTCGATACGACACAAACCATAGCGAGAGAACTTGGAACTACATTATTGTGCCAAGTTTCAAAGAGCTAGCACAAACCGTGTGTGATTTAGTTTTCCAAATACATGTATCCATATTTGAGAAAACAGAGTGAAACCTAAAAATGAAAACGGTTACTGCAAAGGAATGGTATAACCTAGAAGAACGAAATTTGGTGAGCCAAGTGGGATTGGTGTACTGATCATTACCTGCAAGTATCATCAAGATTGGGTGAAAAAATGTTTGCTGAGATTTCCGGAAACTCGTAGTTTTTTGGAAGTTTGGCAACCCCTTTCAATGAAAGTGATTCTCATCAGTCTCTGCTTTGGGCTACTTCCATAGGACAGAAACCATAGCGATACAACATGGAACTACATTATTGTGCCAAGATTTAAAGAGTTAGCACAAACCGAGTTTGATTTAGAGTTCCAACTACATGTATCCATATAGGAGAAAACAGAGTGAAACCTAAACATGAAAACGGTTACTGCAAAGGAACGGTTTAACCTAGAAGAACGGAATTTGGTGAGCCAAGTCGGATTGGGGTACTGATCATTACCTGCCAGTATCATCAAGATTGGGTGAAAAAATATTTGCTGAGATTTCCGGAAACTCGAAGTTTTTTGGAAGCTTGGCAACCCCTTTCAATGAAAGTGATTCTCGTCAGTGTCTGCTTGGGGCTACATCCATGTGACACAAACCATAGCGATACAACTTGGAACTACATTATTGTGCCAAGTTTCAAAGAGCTAGCACAAACCGTGTTTGATTTCGAGTTCCAACTACATGTATCCATATAGGAGAAAACAGAGTGAAACCTAAACATGCAAACGGTTACTGCATAGGAACGGTTTAACCTAGAAGAACGAAATTTGGTGAGCCAAGTGGGATTGGTGTACTGATCATTACCTGCCAGTATCATCAAGATTGGGTGAAAAAATGTTTGCTGAGATTTCCGGAAACTCGTAGTTTTTGAAGCTTGACAACCCCTTTCAATGAAAGTGATTCTCGTCAGTCTGTGCTTGGGCTACTTCAATGGGACACAAACCATAGCGATAGAACTTGGAAGTACATTATTGTGCCAAGTTTCAAAGAGCTAGCACAAACCGTGTTTGATTTAGAGTTCCAACTATATGTATCCATATAGGAGAAAACAGAGTGAAACGTAAACATGAAAACGGTTACTGCAAAGGAACGGTTTAACCTAGAAGAACGAAATTTGGTGAGCCAATTGGGACTGGTGTACTCATGATTACCTGCAAGTATCATCAAGATTGGGAGAAAAAATATTTGGTGAGATTTCAGGAAACACGTAGTTTTTTGGAAGCTTGGCAACCCCTTTCAATGAAAGTGATTATCGTCAGTCTATGCTTGGGGCTACGTCAATGGGACACAAACCATAGCGATAGAACTTGGAACTACATTATTGTGCCAAGTTTCGAAGAGCTAGCACAAACCGTGTTTGATTTAGAGTTCCAACTACATGTATCCATATAGGAGAAAACAGAGTGAAACCTAAACATGAAAACGGTTTCTGCAAAGGAACGGTTTAACCTAGAAGAACGAAATTTGGTGAGCCAAATGGGATTGGTGTACTGATCATTACCTGCCAGTATCATCAAGATTGGGTGAAAAAATGTTTGCTGAGATTTCTTGAAACTCGTAGTTTTTTGGAAGCTTGGCAACTCCTTACAATGAAAGTGATTCTCGTCAGTGTCTGCTTGGGGCTACTTGTATGTGACACAAACCATAGCGATACAACTTGGAACTACATTATTGTGCCAAGTTTCAAAGAGCTAGCACAAACCGTGTTTGATTTAGAGTTCCAACTACATGTATCCATATAGGAGAAAACAGAGTGAAACCTAAACATGAAAACGGTTACTGCAAATGAACGGTTTAACCTAGAAGAACGAAATTTGGTGAGCCAAGTGGGACTGGTGTACTTATCATTGACTGCAAGTATCATCATGATTGGGTGAAAAAATGTTTGCTGAGTTTTCAGGAAACTCGTAGTTTTTTGGAAGCTTGGCAACCCCTTTCATTGAAAGTGATTCTCGTCAGTCTCTGCTTGGGCTACTTCAATAGTACACAAACCATAGCGATAGAACTTGGAACTACATTATTGTGCCAAGTTTCAAACAGCTAGCACAAACCGTGTTTGATTTAGATTTCCAACTACATGTATCCATATTGGAGAAAACAGAGTGAAACCTAAACATGTAAACGGTTACTGCAAAGGAACGGTTTAAGCTAGAAGAACGAAATTTGGTGAGCCAAGTGGGATTGGTGTACTGATCATTACCTGCCAGTATCATCAAGATTGGGTGAAAAAATGTTTGCTGAGATTTCTTGAAACTCGTAGTTTTTTGGAAGCTTGGCAACTCCTTACAATGAAAGTGATTCTCGTCAGTGTCTGCTTGGGGCTACTTGTATGTGACACAAACCATAGCGATACAACTTGGAACTACATTATTGTGCCAAGTTTCAAAGAGCTAGCACAAACCGTGTTTGATTTAGAGTTCCAACTACATGTATCCATATAGGAGAAAACAGAGTGAAACCTAAACATGAAAACGGTTACTGCAAATGAACGGTTTAACCTAGAAGAACGAAATTTGGTGAGCCAAGTGGGACTGGTGTACTTATCATTGACTGCAAGTATCATCATGATTGGGTGAAAAAATGTTTGCTGAGTTTTCAGGAAACTCGTAGTTTTTTGGAAGCTTGGCAACCCCTTTCAATGAAAGTGATTCTCGTCAGTCTCTGCTTGGGCTACTTCAATAGTACACAAACCATAGCGATAGAACTTGGAACTACATTATTGTGCCAAGTTTCAAACAGCTAGCACAAACCGTGTTTGATTTAGATTTCCAACTACATGTATCCATATTGGAGAAAACAGAGTGAAACCTAAACATGTAAACGGTTACTGCAAAGGAACGGTTTAAGCTAGAAGAACGAAATTTGGTGAGCCAAGTGGGACTGGTGTACTTATCATTACCTGTATATATCATCAAGATTGGGTGAATAATTGTTTGCTGAGATTTCCGGAAACTCGTAGTTTTTTGGAAGCTTGGCAACCCCTTTCAATGAAAGTGATTCTCGTCAGTCTCTGCTTGGGTTACTTCAATAGGACACAAACCATAGCTTTAGAACTTGGAACTACATTATTGTGCCAAGTTTCAAAGAGCTAGCACAAACTGTGTTTGATTTAGAGTTCCAACTACATGTATCCATATAGGAGAAAACAGAGTGAAACCTAAACATGAAAACGGTTACTGCAAAGGATCGGTTTAACATAGTAGAACGAAATTTGGTGAGCCAATTGGGACTCGTGTACTCATCATTACCTGCAAGTATCATCAAGTTTGGGTGAAAAAATGTTTGCTGAGATTTCAGGAAACTCGTAGTTTTTGGAAGCTTGCAAACCCCTTTCAATGAATGTGATTCTCGTCATTATCTGCTTTGGGCTACTTCCATAGGACACAAACCATAGCGATAGAACATGGAACTACATTATTGTGCCAAGTTTCAAAAAGCTACCACAAACCGTGTTTGATTTAGAGTTCCAACTACATGTATCCATGTACGAGAAAACAGAGTGAAACCTAAACATGAAAACAGTTACTGCAAACGAACGGTTTAACCTAGAAGAACGAAATTTGGTGAGCCAAGTGGGACTGGTGTACTCATCATTACCTGCAAGTATCATCAAGATTGGGTGAAAAAAGGTTTGCTGTGATTTCAGGAAACTCGTAGGTTTTTTGGAAGCTTGGCAAACCCTTTCAATGAAAGTGATTCTCGTCAGTCTCTGCTTGGGGCTACTTCAATAGGACACAAACCATAGCGATAGAACTTGGATCTACATTATTGTGCCAAGTTTCAAAGAGCTAGCACAAACCGTGTTTGATTTAGAATTCCAACTACATGTATCCATATACGAGAAAACAGAGTGAAACCTAAACATGAAAACGGGTACTGCAAAGGAACGGTTTAACCTAGAAGAACGAAATTTGGTGAGCCACCTGGGACTGGTGTACTCATCATTACCTGAAAGTATCATCAAGATTGGGTGAAAAAATGTTTCCTGAGATTTCACGAAACTCGTACTTTTTGAAAGCTTGCAAACCCCTTTCAATGAATGTGATTCTCATCAGTATCTGCTTTGGGCTACTTCCATAGGACAGAAACCATAGCGATAGAACATGGAACTACATTATTTTGCCAAATTTCAAAGAGCTAGCAAAAACCGTGTTTGATTTAGAGTTCCAACTACATGTATCCGTATAGGAGAAAACAGAGTGAAACCTAAACATGAAAAAGGTTACAGCAAAGGAACAGTTTAACCTAGAAGAACGAAATTTGGTGAGCCAAGTGGGATTGGTGTACTGATCATTACCTGCAAGTATCATCAAGATTGGGTGAAAAAATGTTTGCTGAGATTTCCGGAAACTCGCAGTTTTTTGGAAGCTTGGCAACCCATTTAAATGAAAGTGATTCTCATCAGTCTCTGCTTGGGGCTACTTCAATAGGACACAAACCATAGAGATAGAACTTGGAACAACATTATTGTGCCAAGTTTCAAAGAGCTAGCACAAACCGTGTTTGATTTTGAGTTCCAACTACATGTATCCGTATAGGAGAAAACAGAGTGAAACCTGAACATGAAAACGGTTACTGCAAAGGAACGGTTTAACCTAGAAGAACGAAATTTGGTGAGCCTAGTGGGATTGGTTTCCTGATCATTACCTGCCAGTATCATCAAGATTGGGAGAAAAAATGTTTGCTGAGATTTCAGGAAACTCGTAGTTTTTTGGAAGCTTGGCAACCACTTTCAATGAAAGTGATTCTCGTCAGTCTATGCTTGGGGCTACTTCAATAGGACACAAACCATAGTGATAGAACTTGGAACTACATTGTTGTGCCAAGTTTCAAAGAGCTAGCACAAACCGTGTTTGATTTAGGGTTCCAACTACATGTATCCATATACGAGAAAACAGAGTGAAACCTAAACATGAAAACGGTTACTGCAAACGAACGGTTTAACCTAGAAGTACGAAATTCGGTGAGCCAAGTGGGACTGGTGTACTGATCATTACCTGCAAGTATCATCAAGATTGGGTAAAAAAATGTTTGCTGAGATTTCAGGAAACTCGTAGTTTTTGGAAGCTTGCAAACCCCTTTCAATGAATGTGATTCTCGTCTATCTCTGCTTTGGCCTACTTCCATAGGACACACACCATAGCGATAGAACGTGGAACTACATTATTGTGCCAAGTTTCAAAGAGCTAGCACAAACCGTGTTTGATTTAGAGTTCCAACTACATGTATCCATATAGGAGAAAACAGAGTGAAACCTAAACATGAAAACGGTTATTGCAAAGGAACGGTTTAACCTAGAAGAACGAAATTTGGTGAGCCAAGTCGGATTGGTGTACTGATCATTACCTGCAAGTATCATCAAGATTGGGTGAAAAAATGTTTGCTGAGATTACCGGAAACTCGCAGTTTTTTGGAAGCTTGGCAAACCCTTTAAATGAAAGTGATTCTCGTCAGTATCTGCTTGGGGCTACTTCCATAGGACTCAAACCATAGCGATAGAACTTGGAACTACATTATTGTGCCAAGTTTCAAAGAGCTAGCACAAACCGTGTTTGAGTTTGAGTTCCAACTACATGTATCCATATAGGAGAAAACAGAGTGAAACCTAAACATGAAAACGGTTACTGCAAAGGAATTGTTTAACCTAGACGAACGAAATTTGGTGAGCCAAGTGGGATTGGTGTACTGATCATTACCTGCAAGTATCATCAAGATTGGGTGAAAAAATGTTTGCCGAGATATCCTGAAACTCGTAGTTTCTTTTAAGCTTGGCAACCCCTTTCAATGAAAGTGATTCTCGTCAGTCTCTGCTTGGGGCTACTTCAATAGGACACAAACCATAGCGATAGAACTTCGAACTACATTATTGTGCAAGTTTTCAAAGAGCTAGCACAAACCGTGTTTGATTTTGAGGTCCAACTACTTGTATCCATATAGAAGAAAACATAGTGAAACCTAAAAATGAAAATGGTTACTGCAAAGGAACGGTTTAACCTAGAAGAACGAAATGTGGTGAGCCAAGTGGGACTGGTGTACTGATCATTACCTGCAAGTATCATCAAGATTGGGTGAAAAAATGTTTGCTGAGATTTCAGGAAACTCGTAGTTTTTGAAGCTTGGCATATCCCTTTCAATGAATGTGATTCACGTCAGTCTCTGTTTTGGGCTACTTCCATAGGACAGAAACCATAGCGATAGAACTTGGAACTACATTATTGTGCCAAGTTTCAAAGAGCTAGCACAAACCGTGTTTGATTTAGAGTTCCAACTACATGTATCCATATAGGAGAAAACAGAGTGAAACCTAAACATGAAAACGGTTACTGCAAAGGAATGGTTTAACCTAGAAGAACGAAATTTGGTGAGCCAAGTGGGATTGTGGTACTTATCATTACCTGATAGTATCATCAAGATTGGGTGAGAAAATGTTTGCTGATTTTTCAGGCAACTCGTAGTTTTTTGGAAGATTGGCAACCCCTTTCAATGAAAGTGATTCTCGTCAGTCTCTGCTTGGGGTTACTTCAATAGGACACAAACCATAGCGATAGAACTTGGAACTACATTATTGTGCCAAGTTTCAAAGAGCTAGCACAAACCGTGTTTGATTTAGAATTCCAACTACATGTATCCATACAGGAGAAAACAGAGTGAAACGTAAAAATGAAAACGGTTACTGCAAAGGAATTGTTTAACCTAGACGAACGAAATTTGGTGAGCCAAGTGGGATTGGTGTACTGATCATTACCTGCCAGTATCATCAAGATTGGGTGAAAAAATGTTTGCTGAGACTTCAGTAATCTCATAGTTGTTTGGAAGCTTGGCAACCCCTTTCAATTAAAGTGATTCTCGTCAGTGTCTGCTTATGGCTACTTCAATAGGACACAAACAATAGCGATAGAACTTGGAACTACATTATTCTGCCAAGTTTCAAAGACCTAGCACAAACCGTGTTTGATTTAGAGTTCCAAATACATGTATCCATACAGAAGAAAACAGAGTGAAACCTTAACATGAAAACGGTTCCTGCAAAGGAACGTTTTAACCTAGAAGAACGAAATTTGGTGAGCTAAGTGGGATTGGTGTACGGATCATTACCTGCCAGTATCATCAAGATTGGGTGAAAAAATGTTTGCTGAGATTTCAGGAAACTCGTAGTTGTTTGGAATCGTGGCAACCCCTTTCAATGAAAGTGATTCTCGTCAGTCTCTGCTTATGGCTACTTCAATAGGACACAAACAATAGCGATAGTACTTGGAACTACATTATTGTGCCAAGTTTCAAAGAGCTATCACAAACCGTGTTTGATTTTGAGTTCCAACTACATGTATCCATATAGGAGAAAACAGAGTGAAACCTAAACATGAAAACGGTTACTGCAAAGGAACGGTTTAACCTAGAAGAACGAAATTTGGTGAGCCAAGTGGGATTGGTGTACTTATCATTACCTGCCAGTACCATCAAGATTGGGTGAAAAAATGTATGCTGAGAATTCCGGAAACTCGTAGTTTTTGGAAGCTTGGCAACCCCTTTCAATAGTGATTCACGTCAGTCTCTGCTTAGGGCTACTTCCATATGACACAAACCATAGCAATAGAATTTCGAACTACATTATTGTGCCAAGTTTCAAAGAGCTAGCACAAACCGTGTTTGATTTAGAGTTCCAACTACATGTATCCATATACGAGAAAACAGAGTGAAACCTAAACATGAAAACGGTTACTGCAAACGAACGGTTTAACCTAGAAGAACGAAATTTGGTGAGCCAAGTGGGATTGGCGTACTGATCATTACCTGCCAGTATCATCAAGATTGGGTGAAAAAATGTTTGCTGAGATTTCCGGAAACTCGTAGTTTTTGAAGCTTGGCAACCCTTTCAATGAAAGTGATTCTCGTCAGTCTGTGCTTGGGCTACTTCAATGGAACACAAACCATAGCGATAGAACTTGGAAGTACATTATTGTGCCAAGTTTCAAAAAGCTACCACAACCGTGTTTGATTTAGAGTTCCAACTACATGTATCCATGTACGAGAAAACAGAGTGAAACCTAAACATGAAAACAGTTACTGCAAACGAACGGTTTAACCTAGAAGAGCGAAATTTGGTGAGCCAAGTGGGACTGGTGTACTCATCATTACCTGCAAGTATCATCAAGATTGGGTGAAAAAAGGTTTGCTGTGATTTCAGGAAACTCGTAGGTTTTTGGAAGCTTGGCAACCCCTTTCAATGAAAGTGATTCTCGTCAGTCTCTGCTTGGGGCTACTTCAATAGGACACAAACCATAGCGATAGAACTTGGATCTACATTATTGTGCCAAGTTTCAAAGAGCTAGCACAAACCGTGTTTGATTTAGAATTCCAACTACATGTATCCATATACGAGAAAACAGAGTGAAACCTAAACATGAAAACGGGTACTGCAAAGGAACGGTTTAACCTAGAAGAACGAAATTTGGTGAGCCACCTGGGACTGGTGTACTCATCATTACCTGAAAGTATCATCAAGATTGGGTGAAAAAATGTTTCCTGAGATTTCACGAAACTCGTACTTTTTGAAAGCTTGCAAACCCCTTTCAATGAATGTGATTCTCATCAGTATCTGCTTTGGGCTACTTCCATAGGACAGAAACCATAGCGATAGAACATGGAACTACATTATTTTGCCAAGTTTCAAAGAGCTAGCAAAAACCGTGTTTGATTTAGAGTTCCAACTACATGTATCCGTATAGGAGAAAACAGAGTGAAACCTAAACATGAAAAAGGTTACAGCAAAGGAACAGTTTAACCTAGAAGAACGAAATTTGGTGAGCCAAGTGGGATTGGTGTACTGATCATTACCTGCAAGTATCATCAAGATTGGGTGAAAAATGTTTGCTGAGATTTCCGGAAACTCGCAGTTTTTTGGAAGCTTGGCAACCCATTTAAATGAAAGTGATTCTCATCAGTCTCTGCTTGGGGCTACTTCAATAGGACACAAACCCATAGAGATAGAACTTGGAACAACATTATTGTGCCAAGTTTCAAAGAGCTAGCACAAACCGTGTTTGATTTTGAGTTCCCAACTACATGTATCCGTATAGGAGAAAACAGAGTGAACCTGAACATGAAAACGGTTACTGCAAAGGAACGGTTTAACCTAGAAGAACGAAATTTGGTGAGCCTAGTGGGATTGGTTTCCTGATCATTACCTGCCAGTATCATCAAGATTGGGAGAAAAAATGTTTGCTGAGATTTCAGGAAACTCGTAGTTTTTTGGAAGCTTGGCAACCACTTTCAATGAAAGTGATTCTCGTCAGTCTATGCTTGGGGCTACTTCAATAGGACACAAACCATAGTGATAGAACTTGGAACTACATTGTTGTGCCAAGTTTCAAAGAGCTAGCACAAACCGTGTTTGATTTAGGGTTCCAACTACATGTATCCATATACGAGAAAACAGAGTGAAACCTAAACATGAAAACGGTTACTGCAAACGAACGGTTTAACCTAGAAGTACGAAATTCGGTGAGCCAAGTGGGACTGGTGTACTGATCATTACCTGCAAGTATCATCAAGATTGGGTAAAAAAATGTTTGCTGAGATTTCAGGAAACTCGTAGTTTTTGGAAGCTTGCAAACCCTTTCAATGAATGTGATTCTCGTCTATCTCTGCTTTGGCCTACTTCCATAGGACACACACCATAGCGATAGAACGTGGAACTACATTATTGTGCCAAGTTTCAAAGAGCTAGCACAAACCGTGTTTGATTTAGAGTTCCAACTACATGTATCCATATAGGAGAAAACAGAGTGAAACCTAAACATGAAAACGGTTATTGCAAAGGAACGGTTTAACCTAGAAGAACGAAATTTGGTGAGCCAAGTCGGATTGGTGTACTGATCATTACCTGCAAGTATCATCAAGATTGGGTGAAAAAATGTTTGCTGAGATTACCGGAAACTCGCAGTTTTTTGGAAGCTTGGCAAACCCTTTAAATGAAAGTGATTCTCGTCAGTATCTGCTTGGGGCTACTTCCATAGGACTCAAACCATAGCGATAGAACTTGGAACTACATTATTGTGCCAAGTTTCAAAGAGCTAGCACAAACCGTGTTTGAGTTTGAGTTCCAACTACATGTATCCATATAGGAGAAAACAGAGTGAAACCTAAACATGAAAACGGTTACTGCAAAGGAATTGTTTAACCTAGACGAACGAAATTTGGTGAGCCAAGTGGGATTGGTGTACTGATCATTACCTGCAAGTATCATCAAGATTGGGTGAAAAAATGTTTGCCGAGATATCCTGAAACTCGTAGTTTCTTTTAAGCTTGGCAACCCCTTTCAATGAAAGTGATTCTCGTCAGTCTCTGCTTGGGGCTACTTCAATAGGACACAAACCATAGCGATAGAACTTCGAACTACATTATTGTGCAAGTTTCAAAGAGCTAGCACAAACCGTGTTTGATTTTGAGGTCCAACTACTTGTATCCATATAGAAGAAAACATAGTGAAACCTAAAAATGAAAATGGTTACTGCAAAGGAACGGTTTAACCTAGAAGAACGAAATGTGGTGAGCCAAGTGGGACTGGTGTACTGATCATTACCTGCAAGTATCATCAAGATTGGGTGAAAAAATGTTTGCTGAGATTTCAGGAAACTCGTAGTTTTTGAAGCTTGGCATATCCCTTTCAATGAATGTGATTCACGTCAGTCTCTGTTTTGGGCTACTTCCATAGGACAGAAACCATAGCGATAGAACTTGGAACTACATTATTGTGCCAAGTTTCAAAGAGCTAGCACAAACCGTGTTTGATTTAGAGTTCCAACTACATGTATCCATATAGGAGAAAACAGAGTGAAACCTAAACATGAAAACGGTTACTGCAAAGGAATGGTTTAACCTAGAAGAACGAAATTTGGTGAGCCAAGTGGGATTGTGGTACTTATCATTACCTGATAGTATCATCAAGATTGGGTGAGAAAATGTTTGCTGATTTTTCAGGCAACTCGTAGTTTTTTGGAAGATTGGCAACCCCTTTCAATGAAAGTGATTCTCGTCAGTCTCTGCTTGGGGTTACTTCAATAGGACACAAACCATAGCGATAGAACTTGGAACTACATTATTGTGCCAAGTTCAAAGAGCTAGCACAAACCGTGTTTGATTTAGAATTCCAACTACATGTATCCATACAGGAGAAAACAGAGTGAAACGTAAAAATGAAAACGGTTACTGCAAAGGAATTGTTTAACCTAGACGAACGAAATTTGGTGAGCCAAGTGGGATTGGTGTACTGATCATTACCTGCCAGTATCATCAAGATTGGGTGAAAAAATGTTTGCTGAGACTTCAGTAATCTCATAGTTGTTTGGAAGCTTGGCAACCCCTTTCAATTAAAGTGATTCTCGTCAGTGTCTGCTTATGGCTACTTCAATAGGACACAAACAATAGCGATAGAACTTGGAACTACATTATTCTGCCAAGTTTCAAAGACCTAGCACAAACCGTGTTTGATTTAGAGTTCCAAATACATGTATCCATACAGAAGAAAACAGAGTGAAACCTTAACATGAAAACGGTTCCTGCAAAGGAACGTTTTAACCTAGAAGAACGAAATTTGGTGAGCTAAGTGGGATTGGTGTACGGATCATTACCTGCCAGTATCATCAAGATTGGGTGAAAAAATGTTTGCTGAGATTTCAGGAAACTCGTAGTTGTTTGGAATCGTGGCAACCCCTTTCAATGAAAGTGATTCTCGTCAGTCTCTGCTTATGGCTACTTCAATAGGACACAAACAATAGCGATAGTACTTGGAACTACATTATTGTGCCAAGTTTCAAAGAGCTATCACAAACCGTGTTTGATTTTGAGTTCCAACTACATGTATCCATATAGGAGAAAACAGAGTGAAACCTAAACATGAAAACGGTTACTGCAAAGGAACGGTTTAACCTAGAAGAACGAAATTTGGTGAGCCAAGTGGGATTGGTGTACTTATCATTACCTGCCAGTACCATCAAGATTGGGTGAAAAAATGTATGCTGAGAATTCCGGAAACTCGTAGTTTTTGGAAGCTTGGCAACCCCTTTCAATGAAAGTGATTCACGTCAGTCTCTGCTTAGGGCTACTTCCATATGACACAAACCATAGCAATAGAATTTCGAACTACATTATTGTGCCAAGTTTCAAAGAGCTAGCACAAACCGTGTTTGATTTAGAGTTCCAACTACATGTATCCATATACGAGAAAACAGAGTGAAACCTAAACATGAAAACGGTTACTGCAAACGAACGGTTTAACCTAGAAGAACGAAATTTGGTGAGCCAAGTGGGATTGGCGTACTGATCATTACCTGCCAGTATCATCAAGATTGGGTGAAAAAATGTTTGCTGAGATTTCCGGAAACTCGTAGTTTTTGAAGCTTGGCAACCCCTTTCAATGAAAGTGATTCTCGTCAGTCTGTGCTTGGGCTACTTCAATGGGACACAAACCATAGCGATAGAACTTGGAAGTACATTATTGTGCCAAATTTTAAAGAGCTAGCACAAACAGTGTTTCATTTAGACTTCCAACTACATGTGTCCATATAGGAGAAAACAGAGTGAAACCTAAACATGAAAACGGTTATTGCAAAGGAACGGTTTAACCTAGAAGAACGAAATTTGGTGAGCCAAGTGGGATTGGAGTACTGATCATTACCTGCAAGTATCATCAAGATCGGGTGAAAAAATGTTTGCTGAGATTACCGGAAACTCGCAGTTTTTTGGAAGCTTGGCAACCCCTTTCAATGAAAGTGATTCTCGTTAGTCTCTGCTTGGGGCTACTTCCATAGGACAC
>NW_027553516.1:0-37320 GCF_045843805.1 Urocitellus parryii
ATTTGGTGAGCCAAGTGGGATTTTTGTTCTGATCATTACCTGCAAGTATCATCAAGATTGGGTGAAAAAATGTTTGCTGAGATGTCAGGAAACTCGTAGTTTTTTGGAAGCTTGGCAACCCCTTTCAATGAACGTGATTCTCGTCAGTCTCTGCTTAGGACTACTTCAATAGGACACAAACCATAGCGATAGAACTTGCAACTACATTATTGTGCCAAATTTCAAAGAGCTAACACAAACCGTGTTTGATTCAGAGTTCCAACTACATGTATCCATAATTGAGAAAACAGAGTAAAACCTAAATATCCAAACGGTTACTGCAAAGGAAAGGTTTAACCTAGAAGAACGAAATTTGGTCAGCCAAGTGGGATTGGTGTACTCTTCATTACCTGCAAGTATCATCAAGATTGGGTGCACAAATGTTTGCTGAGATTTCAGGAAACTCGTAGTTTTTTGGAAGCTTGGCAACCCCTTTCAATGAAAGTGATTCTCGTCAATCTCTGCTTGCGGCTACTTCAATAGGACACAAACCATAGCGATAGAACTTGGAACTACATTATTGTGCCAAGTTTCAAAGAGCTAGCACAAACCGTGTTTGATTTAGAGTTCCATCTACATGTATCCATATAGGAGAAAACAGAGTGAAACCTAAACATGAAAACGGTTACTGCAAAGGAACGGTTTAACCTAGAAGAACGAAATTTTGTGAGCCAAGTGGGATTGGTGTACTGATCATTACTTGCAAGTATCCTCAAGATTGGGTGCAAAAATGTTTCTTGAGATTTCAGGAAACTGGTAGTTTTTTTGGAAGCTTGGCAACCCCTTTCAATGAAAGTGATTCTCGTCAGTCTCTGCTTGGGGCTACTTCAATAGGACACAAATCATAGCGATAGAACTTGGAACTACATTATTGTGCCAAGTTTCAAAGAGCTAGCACAAACCGTGTTTGATTTAGAGTTCCTAATACATGTATCCATATAGGAGAAAACAGAGTGAAACCTAAACATCCAAACGGTTACTGCAAAGAAACGGTTTAACCTAGAGAACGAAATTTGGTGAGCCAAGTGGGATTGGTGTACTGATCATTACCTGCCAGTATCATCAAGATTGGGTGAAAAAATGAATTCTGATATTTCCGGAAACTCGTAGTTTTTCGGAAGCTTGGCAACCCCTTTCAATGAAAGTGATTCTTGTCAGCCTCTGCTTGGGGCTACTTCAATAGGACACAAACCACAGCGATAGAACATGGAACTACATTATTGTGCCAAGGTTCAAAGTGCAAGCACAAACCGTGTTTGATTTACAGTTCCAAATACATGTATCCATACAGGAGAAAACAGAGTAAAACCTAAACATGAAAACGGTTACTGCAAAGGAACGGTTTCACCTAGAATAACGAAATTTGGTGAGCCAAGTGAGACCGGTGTACTGATCATTTCTGCAAGTATCATCAAGATTGGGTGAAAAAATGTTTGCTGAGATTTCAGGAAACTCGTAGTTTTTTGGAAGCTTGGCAACCCCTTTCAATGAAAGTGATTCTTGTCAGTCTCTGCTTGGGGCTACTTCAATAGGACACAAACCATAGCGATAGAACTTGGAACTACATTTTTGTGCCAAGTTTCAAAGAGCTAGCACAAACCGTGTTTGATTTAGAGTTCCAAATACATGTATCCATATAGGAGAAAACAGAGTGAAACCTAAACATCAAAACGGTTACTGCAAAGGAACGGTTTAACCTAGAAGAACGAAATTTGGTGAGCCACGTGGGACTGGTGTACTGATTATTACCTGCCAGTATCATCAAGATTGGGTGAAAAAATGTTTGCTGACATGTCAGGAAACTCGTAGTTTTTTGGAAGCTTGGCAACCCCTTTCAATGAACGTGATTTTCGTCAGTCTCTGCTTAGGACTACTTCAATAGGACACAAACCATAGCGATAGAACTTTCAACTACATTATTGTGCCAAGTTTCAAAGAGCTAACACAAACCGTGTTTGATTTAGAGTTCCAACTACATGTATCCATATAGGAGAAAACAGAGTGAAACCTAAACATGAAAACGGTTACTGCAAAGGAACGGTTTAACCTAGAAGAACGAAATTTGGTGAGCCACGTGGGACTGGTGTGCTGATCATTACCTGCAAGTATCATCAAGATTGGGTGCAAAAATGTTTGCTGAGATTTTAGGAAACTGGTAGTTTTTTGGAAGCTTGGCAACCCCTTTCAATGAACGTGATTCTCGTCAGTCTCTGCTTGGGGCTACTTCAATAGGACACAAACCATAGTGATAGAACTTGGAACTACATTATTGTGCCACGTTTCAAAGAGCTAGCACAAACCGTGTTTGATTTAGAGTTCCAACTCCATGTATCCATATAGGAGAAAACAGAGTGAAACCTAAACATGAAAACGGTTACTGCAAACGAACGGTTTAACCTAGAAGAACGAAATTTGGTGTGCCAAGTGGGATTGGTGTACTGATCATTACCTGCCAGTATCATCAAGATTGGGTGAAAAAATGTTTGCTGAGATTGCAGGAAACTCGTAGTTTTTTGGAAGCTTGGCAACCCCTTTCAATGAAAGTGATTCTCGTCAGTCTCTGCTTGGGGCTACTTCAATAGGACACAAACCATAGCGAAAGAACTTGGAACTACATTATTGTGCCAAGTTTCAAACAGCTAGCACAAACCGTGTTGATTTAGAGTTCCAACTACATGTATCCATATAGGAAGAAAACAGAGTGAAACCTAAACATGAAAACGGTTACTGCAAAGGAACGGTTTAACCTAGAAGAACGAAATTTGGTGAGCCAAGTGGGATTGGTGTACTGTTCATTACCTGCAAGTATCATCAAGATTGTGTGAAAAAATATTTGCTGAGATTTCGGAAACTCGTAGTTTTTTTGGAAGCTTGGCAACCCCTTTCAATGAAAGTGATTCTCGTCAGTCTCTGCTTGGGGCTACTTAAATAGGACACAAACGATCGCGATAGAACTTGGAACTACATTATTGTGCCAAGTCAAAGAGCTAGCACAAACCGTGTTTGATTTAGAGTTCCAACTACATGTATCCATATAGGAGAAAACAGAGTGAAACCTAAACATGAAAACGGTTACTGCAAAGGAACGGTTTAACCTAGAAGAACGAAATTTGGTGAGCCAAGTGGGATTGGTTTACTGATCATTACCTGCCACTATCATCAAGATTGGGTGAAAAAATGTGTGCTGAGATTTCAGGAAACTCGTAGGTTTTTGGAAGCTTGGCAACCCCTTTCAATGAAAGTGATTCTTGTCAGTCTCTGCTTGGGGCTACTTCAATAGGACACAAACCATAGCGATAGAACTTGGAACTACATTATTGTGCCTAGTTTCAAAGAGCTAGCACAAACCGTGTTTGATTTAGAGTTCCAACTACATGTTTCCATATAGGAGAAAACAGAGTGAAACCTAACATGTAAATGGTTACAGCAAACGAACAGTTTAACCTAGAAGAACGAAATTTGGTGAGCCACGTGGGACTGGTGTACTGATAATTACCTGCCAGTAGCATCAAGATTGGGTCCAAAAATTTTTCCTGAGATTTCAGGAAACTCGTAGTTTCTCGGAAGCTTGGCAATCCCATTCAATGAAAGTGATTTTCGTCAGTCTCTGCTTGGGGATACTTCAATAGGACACAAACAATAGCGATAGAACTTGGAACTACATTATTGTGCCAAGTTTCAAAGAGCTAGCACAAACCGTGTTTGATTTAGAGTTCCAACTACATGTATCCATATAGGAGAAAACGGAGTGATACCTAAACATCAAAACGGTTACTGCAAAGGAACGGTTTAAACTAGAAAACGAAATTTGGTGAGCCAAGTGGGATTGGAGTACTGATGATTACCTGCCAGTATCATCAAGATTGGGTGAAAAAATATTTGCTGAGATTTCAGGAAACTCGTAGTTTTTTTGGAAGCTTGGCAACCCCTTTCAATTAAATTGATTTTCGTCAGTCTCTGCTGGCCTATTCAATAGGACACAAACCATAGCGATAGAACTTGGAACTACATTATTCTGCCAAGTTTCAAAGAGCTAGCAGAAACCGAGTTTGATTTAGAGTTCCAACTACATGTATCCATATAGGAGAAAACAGAGTGAAACCTAAACATGAAAACGGTTACTGCAAAGCAACGGTTTAACCTAGAAGAACGAAATTTTGTGAGCCAAGTGGGGATTGGTTTACTGATCATTACCTGCCAGTATCATCCAGATTGGGTGAAAAAATGTTTGCTGAGTTTTCAGGAAACTTGTAGTTTTTCGGAAGCTTGGCAACCCCTTTCAATGAAAGTGATTGGTCATCAGTCTCTGCTTGGGGCTACTTCCATAGGACACAAACCATAGCGATAGAACTTGGAACTATATTATTGTGCCAAGTTTCAAAGAGGTAGCACAAACCGTATTTGATTTAGAGTTCCAACTATATGTGTCAATATAGGAGAAAACAGAGTGATACCTAAACATGAAAACGGTTACTGCAAACGAACGGTTTACCCTAGAAAAACGAAATTTGGTGAGCCAAGTGGATTTGGTGTACTGATCATTACCTGCCAGTATCATCAAGATTGGGTGAAAAAATGTTTGCTGAGATTTCCAGAAACTCGTAGTTTTTTGGAAGCTTGGCAACCCCTTTCAATGAAAGTGATTCTCGTCAGTCTCTGCTTGGGGCTACTTCAATAGGCACAAACGATAGCGATAGAACTTGGAACTACATTATTGTGCCAAGTTTCAAAGAGCTAGCACAAACCGTGTTTTGATTTAGAGTTCCAACTACATGTATCCATATAGGAGAAAACAGAGTGAAACCTAAACATGAAAACAGTTACTGCAAAGGAAGGGTTTAACCTAGAAGAACGAAATTTGGTGAGCCAAGTGGGATTCGTGTACTGATCATTACCTGCCAGTATCATCAAGATTGGGTGAAAAAATGTTTGCAGAAATTTCAGGAAACTCGTAGTTTTTTGGAAGCTTGGCAACCCCTTTCAATGAAAGTGATTCTCGTCAGTCTCTGCTTGGGGCTACTTCAATAGGACACAAACCATAGCGATAGAACTTGCAACTAAATTATTGTGCCAAGTTTCAAAGAGCTAGCTTAAACCGTGTTTGATTTGGAGTTCCTAATACATGTATCCATATAGGAGGAAACAGAGTGAAACCTAAACATGAAAACGGTTACTGCAAACGAACGGTTTACCCTAGAAAAACGAAATTTGGTGAGCCAAGTGGGATTGGTGTACTGATCATTACCTGCCAGTATCATCAAGACTGGGTGAAAAAATGTTTGCTGAGATTGCAGGAAACTCGTAGTTTTTTGGAAGCTTGGCAACCCCTTTCAATGAAAGTGATTCTCGTCAGTCTCTGCTTGCGGCTACTTCAATAGGACACAAACCATAGCGAAAGAACTTGGAACTACATTATGTGCCAAGTTTCAAACAGCTAGCACAAACCGTGTTGATTTAGAGTTCCAACTACATGTATCCATATAGGAGAATACAGAGTGAAACCTAAACATGAAAACGGTTACTGCAAAGGAACGGTTTAACCTAGAAGAACGAAATTTGGTGAGCCAAGTGGGATTGGTGTACTGTTCATTACCTGCAAGTATCATCAAGATTGTGTGAAAAAATATTTGCTGAGATTTCGGAAACTCGTAGTTTTTTTGGAAGCTTGGCAACCCCTTTCAATGAAAGTGATTCTCGTCAGTCTCTGCTTGGGGCTACTTAAATAGGACACAAACGATCGCGATAGAACTTGGAACTACATTATTGTGCCAAGTCAAAGAGCTAGCACAAACCGTGTTTGATTTAGAGTTCCAACTACATGTATCCATATAGGAGAAAACAGAGTGAAACCTAAACATGAAAACGGTTACTGCAAAGGAACGGTTTAACCTAGAAGAACGAAATTTGGTGAGCCAAGTGGGATTGGTGTACTGATCATTACCTGCCACTATCATCAATATTGGGTGAAAAAATGTGTGCTGAGATTTCAGGAAACTCGTAGGTTTTTGGAAGCTTGGCAACCCCTTTCAATGAAGTGATTCTTGTCAGTCTCTGCTTGGGGCTACTTCAATAGGACACAAACCATAGCGATAGAACTTGGAACTACATTATTGTGCCTAGTTTTCAAAGAGCTAGCACAAACCGTGTTTGATTTAGAGTTCCAACTACATGTTTCCATATAGGAGAAAACAGAGTGAAACCTAAACATGTAAATGGTTACAGCAAACAAACAGTTTAACCTAGAAGAACGAAATTTGGTGAGCCACGTGGGACTGGTGTACTGATAATTACCTGCCAGTAGCATCAAGATTGGGTCCAAAAATTTTTCCTGAGATTTCAGGAAACTCGTAGTTTCTCGGAAGCTTGGCAATCCCATTCAATGAAAGTGATTTTCGTCAGTCTCTGCTTGGGGATACTTCAATAGGACACAAACAATAGCGATAGAACTTGGACCTACATTATTGTGCCAAGTTTCAAAGAGCTAGCACAAACCGTGTTTGATTTAGAGTTCCAACTACATGTATCCATATAGGAGAAAACGGAGTGATACCTAAACATCAAAACGGTTACTGCAAAGGAACGGTTTAAACTAGAAAAACGAAATTTGGTGAGCCAAGTGGGATTGGAGTACTGATGATTACCTGCCAGTATCATCAAGATTGGGTGAAAAAATATTTGCTGAGATTTCAGGAAACTCGTAGTTTTTTTGGAAGCTTGGCAACCCTTTCAATTAAATTGATTTTCGTCAGTCTCTGCTGGGCCTATTCAATAGGACACCAAACCATAGCGATAGAACTTGGAACTACATTATTCTGCCAAGTTTCAAAGAGCTAGCAGAAACCGAGTTTGATTTAGAGTTCCAACTACATGTATCCATATAGGAGAAAACAGAGTGAAACCTAAACATGAAAACGGTTACTGCAAAGCAACGGTTTAACCTAGAAGAACGAAATTTTGTGAGCCAAGTGGGATTGGTTTACTGATCATTACCTGCCAGTATCATCAAGATTGGGTGAAAAAATGTTTGCTGAGTTTTCAAGGAAACTTGTAGTTTTTTGGAAGCTTGGCAACCCCTTTCAATGAAAGTGATTGTCATCAGTCTCTGCTTGGGCTACTTCCATAGGACACAAACCATAGCGATAGAACTTGGAACTACATTATTGTGCCAAGTTTCAAAGAGGTAGCACAAACCGTATTTGATTTAGAGTTCCAACTATATGTGTCAATATAGGAGAAAACAGAGTGATACCTAAACATGAAAACGGTTACTGCAAACGAACGGTTTACCCTAGAAAAACGAAATTTGGTGAGCCAAGTGGATTTGGTGTACTGATTCATTACCTGCCAGTATCATCAAGATTGGGTGAAAAAATGTTTGCTGAGATTTCCGGAAACTCGTAGTTTTTGGAAGCTTGGCAACCCCTTTCAATGAAAGTGATTCTCGTCAGTCTCTGCTTGGGGCTACTTCAATAGGCACAAACGATAGCGATAGAACTTGGAACTACATTATTGTGCCAAGTTTCAAAGAGCTAGCACAAACCGTGTTTGATTTAGAGTTCCAACTACATGTATCCATATAGGAGAAAACAGAGTGAAACCTAAACATGAAAACAGTTACTGCAAAGGAAGGGTTTAACCTAGAAGAACGAAATTTGGTGAGCCAAGTGGGATTGGTGTACTGATCATTACCTGCCAGTATCATCAAGATTGGGTGAAAAATGTTTGCAGAAATTTCAGGAAACTCGTAGTTTTTTGGAAGCTTGGCAACCCCTTTCAATGAAAGTGATTCTCGTCAGTCTCTGCTTGGGGCTACTTCAATAGGACACAAACCATAGCGATAGAACTTGGAAACTAAATTATTGTGCCAAGTTTCATAGAGCTAGCTTAAACCGTGTTTGATTTGGAGTTCCTAATACATGTATCCATATAGGAGGAAACAGAGTGAAACCTAAACATGAAAACGGTTACTGCAAAGGAACGGTTTAACCTAGAAGAACGAAATTTGGTGAGCCAAGTGGATTGGTGTACTGATCATTACCTGCCAGTATCATCAAGATTGGTGAAAAAATGTTTGCTGAGATTTCAGGAAACTGGTAGTTTTTCGGAAGCTTGGCAACCCCTTTCAATGAAAGTGATTCTCGTCAGTCTCTGCTTGGGGCTACTTCCATAGGACACAAACCATAGCGATAGAACTTGGAACTACATTATTGTGCCAAGTTTTAAAGAGCTAGCACAAACCGTATTTGATTTAGAGTTCCAACTACATGTGTCCATATAGGAGAAAACAGAGTGATACCTAAACATGAAAACGGTTACTGCAAACGAACGGTTTACCCTAGAAAAACGAAATTTGGTGAGCCAAGTGGGATTGGTGTACTGATCATTACCTGCCAGTATCATCAAGACTGGGTGAAAAAATGTTTGCTGAGATTTCCGGAAACTCGTAGTTTTTCGGAAGTTTGGCAACTCCTTTCAATGAAAGTGATTCTCGTCAGTCTCTGCTTGGGGCTACTTCAATAGGACACAAACCATAGTGATAGAACGTGGAACTGCATTATTGTGCCAAGTTTCAAAGAGCTAGCACAAACCGTGTTGGTTGCTTCTGCGTTCCAACTACATGTTTCCATATAGGAGAAAACAGAGTGAAACCTAAACATGAATACGGTTACTAAAAGGAACGGTTTAACCTAGAAGAACGAAATTTGGTGAGCCAAGTGGGATTGGTGTACTGATCATTACCTGCCAGTATCATCAAGATTGGGTGAAAAAATGTTTGCTGAGATTTCAGGAAACTCGTAGTTTTTTTGAAGCTTGGCAACCCCTTTCAATGAAAGTGATTCTCGTCAGTCTGTGCTTGGGACTACTTCAATAGGACACAAACCATAGCGATAGAACTTGGAACTACATGATTGTGCCAAGTTTCAAAGAGCTAGCACAAACCGTGTTTGATTTAGAGTTCCAAATACATGTAAGCATATAGGAGAAAACAGAGTGAAACCTAAACATGAAAACGGTTACTGCAAAGGAACGGTTTAACCTAGAAGAAATGAAATTTGGTGAGCCAAGTGGGACTGGTGTACTGATCATTACCTGCAAGTGTCATCAAGATTGGGTGAAAAAATGTTTGCTGAGATTTCAGGAAACTCCTTTTTTTTGGAAGCTTGGCAACCCCTTTCAATGAATGTGATTCTCATCAGTCTCTGCTTGGGGCTACTTCCATAGGACACAAACCATAGCGAAAGAACTTGGGACTACATTATTGTGCCAAGTTTCAAAGAGCTAGCACAAACCGTGTTTGATTTAGAGTTCCAAATATATGTATCCATATAGGAGAAAACAGAGTGAAACCTAAACATGAAAACGGTTACTGCAAAGGAACGGTTTAACCTAGAAGAACGAAATTTGGTGAGCCAAGTGGGATTGGTGTACTGATCATTACCTGCCAGTATCATCAAGATTGGGTGAAAAAATGTTTGCAGAGATTTCATAAAACTCGTAGTTTTTTGGAAGCTTTTCAACCCCTTTCATTAAAGTGATTCTCGTCAGTCTCTGCTTGGGGCTACTTCAATAGGACACAAACCATAGCGATAGAACTTGGAACTACATTATTGTGCCAAGTTTCAAAGTGCTAGCACAAACCGTGTTTGTTTTAGAGTTCCAACTACATGTATCCATATAGGAGAAAACAGAGTGAAACCTAAACATGAAAACGGTTACTGCAAAGGAACGGTTTAACCTATAAGAACGAAATTGGGTGAGCCAAGTGGGATTGGGGTACTGATCATTACCTGTCAGTATCATCAAGATTGGGTGAAAAAATGTTTGCTCAGATTTCAGGAAACTCATAGTTTTTTGGAAGCTTGGCAACCCCTTTCAATGAAAGTGATGCTCGTCTGGCTCTGATTGGGGCTACTTCCATAGGACACAAACCATAGCGATAGAACTTGGAACTACATTATTGTGCCAAGTTTCAAAGAGCTAGCACAAACCGTGTTTCATTTAGAGTTCCAACTACATGTATCCATATAGGAGAAAACAGAGTGAAACCTAAACATGAAAACGGTTACTGCAAAGGAAGGGTTTAACCAGAAGAACGAAATTTGGTGAGCCAAGTGGGATTGGTGTACTGATCATTACCTGCCAGTATCATCAAGATTGGGTGAAAAAAATCTTTGCAGAGATTTCAGGAAACTCGTAGTTTTTTGGAAGCTTGGCAACCCCTTTCAATGAACGTGATTCTCGTCAGTCTCTGCTTGGGGCTACTTCAATAGGACACAAACCATAGCGATAGAACTTGGAACTACATTATTGTGCCAAGTTTCAAAGAGTTAGCACAAACCGTGTTTGATTTAGAGTTCCAACTACATGTATCCATATAGGAGAAAACAGAGTGAAACCTAAACATGAAAACGGTTACTGCAAAGGAAGGTTTAACATAGAAGAACGAAATTTGGTGAGCCAAGTGGGATTGGTGTACTGATCATTACCTTCCAGTATCATCAAGATTGGGTGAAAATATGTTTGCTGAGATATCAGGAAACACGTAGTTTTTTGGAAGCTTGGAAACCCCTTTCAATGAAAGTGATTCTCGTCAGTCTGTGTTTGGGGCTACTTCAATAGGACACAAACCATAGCGATAGAACTTGGAACTACATTATTGTGCCAAGTTTCAAAGAGCTAGCACAAACCGTGTTTGATTTAGAGTTCCAAATACATGTATCCATATAGGAGAAAACAGAGTGAAACCTAAACCATGAAAACGGTTACTGCAAGGAACGGTTTAACCTAGAAGAACAAAATTTGGTGAACCAAGTTGGACTGGTGTACTGATCATTACCTGCAAGTATCATCAAGATTGGTTGAAAAAATGCTTGCTGAGATTTCAGGAAACTCGTATTTTTTTGTAAGCTTGGCAACCCCTTTCAATGAATGTGATTCTCGTCATTCTCTGCTTGGGGCTACTTCAATAGGACACAAACCATAGCGATAAAACTAGGAACTACATTATTGTGAAAAGTTTCAAAGAGCTAGCACAAACCGTGTTTGATTTAGAGTTCCAAATACATGTATCCATATCGGAGAAATATAGTGAAACCTAAACATGAAAATGGTTACTGCAAAGTAACGGTTTAACATAGAAGAACAAAATTTGGTGAACCAAGTTGGACTGGTGTACTGATAATTACCTGCAAGTATCCTCAAGATTGGTTGAAAAAATGTTTGCTGAGATTTCAGGAAACTCGTAGTTTTTTGGAAGCTTGGCAACCCCTTTCAATGAATGTGAGTCTCGTCAGTCTCTGCTTGGGGCTACTTCATAGGACTCAAGCCATAGCGATAGAACTAGGAACTACATTATTGTGACAAGTTTCAAAGAGCTAGCACAAACCGTGTTTGATTTAGAGTTCCAACTACATGTATCCATCTAGGAGAAAACAGAGTGAAACCTAAACATGAAAACGGTTACTGCAAATGAACGGTTTAACCTAGAAGAACGAAATTTGGTGAGCCAAGTGGGATTGGTGTACTGAGCATAATCTGCCAGTATCATCAAGATTGGGTGAAAAAATGTTTGCTCAGAATTCAGGAAAACGTAGGTTTTTGGAAGCATGGCAACCCGTTTCAATGAAAGTCATTCTCGTCAGTCTCTGCTTGGGGTAGTTCAATAGGACACAAACCATAGCGATAGAACTTGCAACTACGTTATTGTGCCAAGTTTCAAAGAGCTATCACAAACCGTGTTTGATTTAGAGTTCCAAATACATGTATCCATATAGGAGAAAACAGAGTGAAACCGAAACATGAAAAAGGTTACTGCAAACAAACGGTTTCCCCAGAGAACGAAATTTTGTGAGCCAAGTGGGATTGGTGTACTGATCATTACCTGCCAGTATCATCAAGATTGGGTGAAAAAATGTTTGCTGAGATTTCAGGAAACTCGTAGTTTTTTTGGAAGCTTGGCAACCCCTTTCAATGAAAGAGATTCTCGTCAGTCTCTGCTTGCGGCTACTTTAATAAGACACAAACCATAGCGATAGAACTTGGAACTGCATTATTGTGCCAAGTTTCAAAGAGCTAGCACAAACCATGTTTGATTTAGAGTTCCAACTACATGTATCCATATAGGAGAAAACAGAGTGAAACCTAAACATGAAAACGGTTACTGCAAACGAAAGGTTTAACCTAGAAGAACGAAATTTGGTGAGCCAAGTGGGATTGGTGTACTGATCATTACCTGCCAGTATCATCAAGATTGGGTGAAAAAATGTTTGCTCAGATTTCATAAAACTCGTAGTTTTTGGAAGCTTTTCAACCCCTTTCATTAAAGTGATTCTCGTCAGTCTCTGCTTGGGGCTACTTCAATAGGACACAAACCATAGCGATAGAACTTGGAACTACATTATTGTGCCAAGTTTCAAAGTGCTAGCACAAACCGTGTTTGTTTTAGAGTTCCAACTACATGTATCCATATAGGAGAAAACAGAGTGAAACCTAAACATGAAAACGGTTACTGCAAAGGAACGGTTTAACCTATAAGAACGAAATTGGGTGAGCCAAGTGGGATTGGGGTACTGATCATTACCTGTCAGTATCATCAAGATTGGGTGAAAAAATGTTTGCTCAGATTTCAGGAAACTCATAGTTTTTTGGAAGCTTGGCAACCCCTTTCAATGAAAGTGATGCTCGTCTGGCTCTGATTGGGGCTACTTCCATAGGACACAAACCATAGCGATAGAACTTGGAACTACATTATTGTGCCAAGTTTCAAAGAGCTAGCACAAACCGTGTTTCATTTAGAGTTCCAACTACATGTATCCATATAGGAGAAAACAGAGTGAAACCTAAACATGAAAACGGTTACTGCAAAGGAAGGGTTTAACCAGAAGAACGAAATTTGGTGAGCCAAGTGGGATTGGTGTACTGATCATTACCTGCCAGTATCATCAAGATTGGGTGAAAAAAATCTTTGCAGAGATTTCAGGAAACTCGTAGTTTTTTGGAAGCTTGGCAACCCCTTTCAATGAACGTGATTCTCGTCAGTCTCTGCTTGGGGCTACTTCAATAGGACACAAACCATAGCGATAGAACTTGGAACTACATTATTGTGCCAAGTTTCAAAGAGTTAGCACAAACCGTGTTTGATTTAGAGTTCCAACTACATGTATCCATATAGGAGAAAACAGAGTGAAACCTAAACATGAAAACGGTTACTGCAAAGGAAGGTTTAACATAGAAGAACGAAATTTGGTGAGCCAAGTGGGATTGGTGTACTGATCATTACCTTCCAGTATCATCAAGATTGGGTGAAAATATGTTTGCTGAGATATCAGGAAAACACGTAGTTTTTTGGAAGCTTGGAAACCCCTTTCAATGAAAGTGATACTCGTCCAGTCTGTGTTTGGGCTACTTCAATAGGACACAAACCATAGCGATAGAACTTGGAACTACATTATTGTGCCAAGTTTCAAAGAGCTAGCACAAACCGTGTTTGATTTAGAGTTCCAAATACATGTATCCATATAGGAGAAAACAGAGTGAAACCTAAACATGAAAACGGTTACTGCAAAGGAACGGTTTAACCTAGAAGAACAAAATTTGGTGAACCAAGTTGGACTGGTGTACTGATCATTACCTGCAAGTATCATCAAGATTGGTTGAAAAAATGCTTGCTGAGATTTCAGGAAACTCGTATTTTTTTGTAAGCTTGGCAACCCCTTTTCAATGAATGTGATTCTCGTCATTCTCTGCTTGGGGCTACTTCAATAGGACACAAACCATAGCGATAAAACTAGGAACTACATTATTGTGAAAAGTTTCAAAGAGCTAGCACAAACCGTGTTTGATTTAGAGTTCCAAATACATGTATCCATATCGGAGAAAATATAGTGAAACCTAAACATGAAAATGGTTACTGCAAAGTAACGGTTTAACATAGAAGAACAAAATTTGGTGAACCAAGTTGGACTGGTGTACTGATAATTACCTGCAAGTATCCTCAAGATTGGTGGAAAAAATGTTTGCTGAGATTTCAGGAAACTCGTAGTTTTTTGGAAGCTTGGCAACCCCTTTCAATGAATGTGAGTCTCGTCAGTCTCTACTTGGGGCTACTTCATAGGACTCAAGCCATAGCGATAGAACTAGGAACTACATTATTGTGACAAGTTTCAAAGAGCTAGCACAAACCGTGTTTGATTTAGAGTTCCAACTACATGTATCCATCTAGGAGAAAACAGAGTGAAACCTAAACATGAAAACGGTTACTGCAAATGAACGGTTTAACCTAGAAGAACGAAATTTGGTGAGCCAAGTGGGATTGGTGTACTGAGCATAATCTGCCAGTATCATCAAGATTGGGTGAAAAAATGTTTGCTCAGAATTCAGGAAAACGTAGGTTTTTGGAAGCATGGCAACCCGTTTCAATGAAAGTCATTCTCGTCAGTCTCTGCTTGGGGTAGTTCAATAGGACACAAACCATAGCGATAGAACTTGCAACTACGTTATTGTGCCAAGTTTCAAAGAGCTATCACAAACCGTGTTTGATTTAGAGTTCCAAATACATGTATCCATATAGGAGAAAACAGAGTGAAACCGAAACATGAAAAAGGTTACTGCAAACAAACGGTTTCCCCAGAGAACGAAATTTTGTGAGCCAAGTGGGATTGGTGTACTGATCATTACCTGCCAGTATCATCAAGATTGGGTGAAAAAATGTTTGCTGAGATTTCAGGAAACTCGTAGTTTTTTGGAAGCTTGGCAACCCCTTTCAATGAAAGAGATTCTCGTCAGTCTCTGCTTGCGGCTACTTTAATAAGACACAAACCATAGCGATAGAACTTGGAACTGCATTATTGTGCCAAGTTTCAAAGAGCTAGCACAAACCATGTTTGATTTAGAGTTCCAACTACATGTATCCATATAGGAGAAAACAGAGTGAAACCTAAACATGAAAACGGTTACTGCAAACGAAAGGTTTAACCTAGAAGAACGAAATTTGGTGAGCCAAGTGGGATTGGTGTACTGATCATTACCTGCAAGTATCATCAAGATTGGGTGAAAAATGTTTGCTCAGATTTCAGGAAACTCGTAGTTTTTGGAAGGTTGGCAACCCCTTTCAATGAAAGTGATTCTCGTCAGTCTCTGCTTGGGGCTACTTCAATAGGACACAAACCCCAGCGATAGAACTTGGAACTACATTATTGTGCCAAGTTTCAAAGAGCTAGCACAAAACCGTGTTTGATTTAGAGTTCCAACTACATGTAACCATATAGGAGAAAACAGAGTGAAACCTAAACATGAAAACGGTTACTGCAAAGGAACGGTTTAACCTAGAAGAACGAAATTTGGTGAGCCAAGTGGGACTGGTGTACTGATCATTACCTGCAAGCATCATCAAGAGTGGTTGAAAAAATGTTTGCAGAGATTTCCGGAAACTCGTAGTTTTTCGGAAGTTTGGCATCCCCTTTCAATGAAAGTGATTCTCCTCAGTCTGTGATTGGGGCTACTTCAATAGGACACAAACCATAGCGATAGAACTTGGAACTACATTATTGTGCCAAGTTTCGAAGAGCTAGCACAAACCATGTTTGATTTAGAGTTCCAACTACATGTATCCATATAGGAGAAAACAGAGTGAAACCTAAACATGAAAACGGTTACTGCAAAGGAACGGTTTAACCTAGAAGAACGAAATTTGGTGAGCCAAGTAGGATTGGTGTACTGATCATTACCTGCAAGTATCATCAAGGTTGGGTGAATAAATGTTTGCTCAGATTTCAGGAAATCGTAGTTTTTTGGAACCTTGGCAACCCCTTTCAATGAAAGTGATTCTCGTCAGTCTCTGCTTGGGGCTACTTCCATAGGACACAAACCATAGCGATAGAACTTGCAACTACATTATTGTGCCAAGTTTCAAAGAGCTAGCACCAACCGTGTTGATTTAGAGTTCCAACTACATGTATCTATATAGGAGAAAAGAGAGTGATACCTAAACATGAAAACGGTTATTGCAAACGAACGGTTTACCCTAGAAAAACGAAATTTGGTGAGCCAAGTGTGATTGGGGTACTGATCATTACCTTCCAGTATCATCAAGATTGGGTGAAAAAATGTTTGCTGAGATTTCCGGAAACTCGTATTTTTTCGGAAGTTTGGCAACCCCTTTCAATGAAAGTGATTCTCGTCAGTCTCTGCTTGGGGCTACTTCAATTTGACACAAACCACAGCGATAGAACTTGGAACTACATTATTGTGCCAATTCAAAGAGCTAGCAGAAACCGTGTTTGATTTAGAGTTCCAACTACATGTATCCATATAGGAGAAAACAGAGTGAAACCTAAACATGAAAACGGTTACTGCAAAGTAACGGTTTAACCTAGAAGTACGAAATTTGGTGAGCCAAGTGGGATTGGCGTACTGTTCATTTCCTGCCAGTATCATAAAGATTGGGTGAAAAAAAGTTTGCTGAGATTTCAGGAAACTCGTAGTTTTTTGGAAGCTTGGCAACCCCTTTCAATGAAAGTGATTCTCGTCAGTCTCTACTTGGGGCTACTTCAATAGGACACAAACCATAGCGATAGAACTTGCAACTATATTATTGTGCCAAGATTCAAAGAGCTAGTACAAACCGTATTTGATTTAGAGTTCCAACTACATGTATCCATATAGGAGAAAACAGAGTGAAACCTAAACATGAAAATGGTTACTGCAAACGAACGGTTTAAACTAGAAGAACGAAATTTGGTGAGCCAAGTGGGACTGATGTACTGATCATTACCTGCAAGTATCATCAAGATTGTGTGAAAAAATATTTGCTGAGATTTCGGAAACTCGTGGTTTTTTTGGAAGCTTGGCAACCCCTTTCAGTGAAAGTGATTCTTGTCAGTCTCTGCTTGGGGCTACTTAAATAGGACACAAACGATCGCGATAGAACTTGGAACTATATTATTGTGCCAAGTCAAAGAGCTAGCACAAACCGTGTTTGATTTAGAGTTCCGACTACATGTATCCATATAGGAGAAAACAGAGTGAAACCTAAACATGAAAAAGGTTACTGCAAAGGAACGGTTTAACCTAGAAGAACGAAATTTGGTGAACCAAGTGGGATTGGTGTACTGATCATTACCTGACACTATCATCAAGATTGGGTGAAAAAATGTGTGCTGACATTTCAGGAAACTCGTAGTTTTTTGGAAGCTTGGCAACTCCTTTCAATGAAAGTGATTCTCGTCAGTCTCTGCTTGGGGCTACTTCAATAGGACACAAACCATAGCGATAGAACTTGGAACTACATTATTGTGCCTAGTTTCAAAGAGCTAGCACAAACTGTGTTTGATTTAGAGTTCCAAGTACATGTTTCCATATAGGAGAAAACAGAGTGAAACCTAAACATTTAAATGGTTACAGCAAACGAACAGTTTAACCTAGAAGAATGAAATTTGGTGAGCCACGTGGGACTGGTGTACTGATCATTACCTGCCAGTAGCATCAAGATTGGGTCCAAAAATTTTTCCTGAGATTTCAGGAAACTCGTAGTTTTTTGGAAGCTTGGCAATCCCTTTCAATGAAAGTGATTCTCGTCAGTCTCTGCTTGGGGCTACTTCAATAGGACACAAACCATAGCGATAGAACTTGGAACTACATTATTGTTGCAAGTTTCAAACAGCTAGCACAAACCGTGTTTGATTTAGAGTTCCAACTACATGTATCCATATAGGAGAAAACAGAGTGAAACCTAAACATGAAAACGGTTACTGCAAAGGAACGGTTTAACCTAGAAGAACGAAATTTGGAGAGCCAAGTGGGATTGGTTTACTGATCATTATCTGCCAGTATCATCACGATTGGGTCCAAAAATGTTTCCTGAGATTTCAGGAAAATCGTAGTTTTTGGAAGCTTGGCAACCCCTTTCAATGAAAGTGATTCTCGTCAGTCTCTGCTTGGGGCTACTTCAATAGGACACAAACCATAGCGATAGAACTTGGAACTACATTATTGTGCCAAGTTTCAAAGAGCTAGCACAAACCGTGTTGATTTAGAGTTCCAACTACATGTATCCATATAGGAGAAAACAGAGTGAAACCTAACATGAAAACGGTTACTGCAAAGGAATGCTTTAACCTAGAAGAACGAAATTTGGTGTGCCAAGTGGGACTGCTGTACTGATCATTACCTGTAAGTATCATCAAGATTGGGTTAAAAAATGTTTGCTGAGAATTCAGGAAACTCGTAGTTTTTGGAAGCTTGGCAACCCCTTTCAATGAAAGTGATTCTCGTCAGTCTCCTGCTTGCGGCTAATTCAATAGGACACAAAACCATAGCGATAGAACTTGGAACTACATTATTGTGCCAAGTTTCAAAGAGCTAGCACAAACCGTGTTTGATTTAGAGTTCCAACTACATGTATCCATATAGGAGAAAACAGAGTGAAACCTAAACATGAAAACGGTTACTGCAAAGGAACGGTTTAACCTAGAAGAACGAAATTTGGTGAGCCAAGTGGGATTGGTTTACTGATCATTATCTGCCAGTATCATCACGATTGGGTCCAAAAATGTTTGCTGAGATTTCAGGAAACTCGTAGTTTTTTGGAAGCTTGGCAACCCCTTTCACTGAAAGTGATTCTCGTCAGTCTCTACTTGGGGCTACTTCAATAGGACACAAACCATAGCGATAGAACTTGCAACTACATTATTGTGCCAAGATTCAAAGAGCTAGTACAAACCGTATTTGATTTAGAGTTCCAACTACATGTATCCATATAGGAGAAAACAGAGTGGAAGCTAAACATGAAAAGGTTACTGCAAAGGAACGGTTTAACCTTGAAGAACGAAATTTGGTGAGCCAAGTGGGATTGGTGTACTGATCATTACCTGCAAATATCATCAAGATTGGGTGCAAAAATGTTTGCTGAGATTTCAGGAAACTCGTAGTTTTTTGGAAGCTTGGCAACCCCTTTCAATGAAAGTGATTCTCGTCAGTCTCTGCTTGGGGCTACTTCAATAGGACACAAACCATAGCGAAAGAATTTGGAACTACATTATTGTGCCTAGTTTCAAAGAGCTAGCACAAACCGTGTTTGATTTAGAGTTCCAACTACATGTTTCCATATAGGAGAAAACAGAGTGAAACCTAAACATGTAAATGGTTACAGCAAACGAACAGTTTAACCTAGAAGAACGAAATTTGGTGAGCCAAGTGGGATTGGTGTACTGATCATTACCTGCCAGTAGCATCAAGATTGGGTCCAAAAATTTTTCCTGAGATTTCAGGAATTCGTAGTTTTTTGGAAGCTTGGCAACCCCTTTCAATTAAAGTGATTCTCGTCAGTCTCTGCTTGGGGCTACTTCAATAGGACACAAACCATAGCGATAGAACTTGGAACTACATTATTGTGCCAAGTTTCAAAGTGCTAGCACAAACCGTGTTTGATTAAGAGTTCCAACTACATGTATCCATATAGCAGAAAACAGAGTGAAACCGAAACATGAAAACGGTTACTGCAAAGTAACGGTTTAACCTAGAAGAACGAAATTTGGTGAGCCACGTGGTACTGGTATACTGATCATTACCTGCCAGTATCATCAAGTTTGGGTGAAAAAATGATTTCTTATATTTAAGGAAACTCGTAGTTTTCGGAAGCTTGTTAACCCCTTTCAATGAAAGTGATTCTCGTCAGTCTCTGCTTGGGGCTACTTCAATAGGACACAAACCACAGTGATAGAACTTGGAACTACATTATTGTGCCAAGGTTCAAAGAGCAAGCACAAACCGTGTTTGATTTACAGTTCCAAATACATGTATCCATATAGGAGATAACAGAGTGAAAGCTAAACATGAAAAAGGTTACTGCAAAGGAACGGTTTCACCTAGAAGAACGAAATTTGATGAGCCAAGTGGGATTGGTGTACTGATCATTACCTGCCAGTATCATCAATTTTGGGTGAAAAAATGTTTGCTGAGATTTCAGGAAACTCGTTGTTTTTTGGAAGCTTTGCAACCACTTTCAATGAACGTGATTCTCGTCAGCCTCTGCTTGGGGCTACTTCAATAGGACACAAACCATACCGATAGAACGTGGAACTACATTATTGTGCCAAGTTTCAAAGAGCTAGCACAAACCGTGTTTGATTTAGAGTTCCAACTACATGTATCCATATAGGAGAAAACAGAGTGAAACCTAAACATGAAAACGGTTACTGCAAAGGATCAGTTTAACCTAGAAGAACGAAATTTGGTGAGCCAAGTGGGATACGTGTACTGATCATTACCTGCCAGTATCATCACGATTGGGTCCAAAAATGTTTCCTGAGATTTCAGGAAACTCGTAGATTTTTGGAAGCTTGGCAACCCCTTTCAATGAAAGTGATTCACGTCAGTCTCTGCTTGGGGCTACTTCAATAGGACACAAACCATAGTGATAGAACTTGGAACTACATTATTGTGCCAAGTTTCAAACAGCTAGCACAAACCGTGTTTGATTTAGAGTTCCAACTACATGTATCCATATAGGAGAAAACAGAGTGAAACCTAAACATGAAAACGGTTACTGCAAAGGAACGGTTTAACCTAGAAGAACGAAATTTGGTGAGCCAAGTGGGATTGGTGTACTGATCATTACCTGCAAGTATCATCAAGATTGGGTGAAAAAATGTTTGCTGAGATTTCAGGAAACTCGTAGTTATTTGGAAGCTTGGCAACAACTTTCAATGAAAGTGATTCTCGTCAGTCTCTGCTTGGGGCTACTTCAATAGGACACAAACCATTGCGATAGAACTTGGAACTACATTATTGTGCCAAGTTTCAAAGAGCTAGCACAAACCGTGTTTGATTTAGAGTTCCAACTACATGTATCCATATAGGAGAAAACAGAGTGAAACCTAAACATGAAAACGGTTACTGCAAAGGAACGGTTTAACCTAGAAGAACGAAATTTAGTGTGCCCAGTGGGATTCATGTACTGATCATTATCTGCCAGTATCATCACGACTGGGTCCAAAAACGATTCCTGAGATTTCAGGAAACTAGTAGTTTTTTGTAAGCTTGGCAACCCCTTTCAATTAAATTGATTTTCCTCAGTCTCTGCTTGGGGATACTTCAATAGGACAAAAACGATAGCGATAGAACTTGGAACTACATTATTGTGCCAAGTTTCAAAGAGCTAGCATAAACCAAGTTTGATTTAGAGTTACAACTACATGTATCCATATAGGAGAAAACAGAGTGAAACCTAAACATGAAACCTGTTACTGCAAAGGAACGGTTTAACCTAGAAGAACGAAATTTAGTGAGCCAAGTGGGATTGGTGTACTGATCATTACCTCCAAGGTTTATCAAGATTGGGTGCAAAAATGTTTGCTGAGATTTCAGGAAACTCGTAGTTATTTGGAAGCTTGGCAACCACTTTCAATGAACGTGATTCTCGTTAGTCTCTGCTTAGGGCTACTTCAATAGGACACAAACCATAGCGAAAGAACTTGGAACTACATTGTTGTGCCAAGTTTCTAAGAGCTAGCAGAAACCGAGTTTGATTTACAGTTCCAACTACATGTTTCCATATAGGAGAAAACAGAGTGAAACCTAAACATGTAAACGGTTACTGCAAACGAACGGTTTAACCTAGAAGAACGAAATTTGGTGAGCCACGTGGGACTGGTGTACTGATCATTACCTGCAAGTATCATCAAGATTGGGTCCAAAAATTTTTCCTGAGATTTCAGGAAACTCGTAGTTTTTTGGAAGCTTGGCAACCCCTTTCAATGAAAGTGATTCTCGTCAGTCTCTGCTTGGGGCTACTTCAATCGGACACAAACCATAGCGATAGAACTTGGAACTACATTATTGTGCTAAGTTTCAAAGAGCTAGCACAAACCGTGTTTGATTTGGAGTTCCAACTACATGTATCCATATAGAAGAAAACAGACTGAAACCTAAACATGAAAACGGTTACTGCAAAGGAACGGTTTAATCTAGAAGAACGAAATGTGGTGAGCCAAGTGGGATTGGTGTACTGATGATTACCTGCCAGTATCATCAACATTGGGTGAAAAAATATTTGCTGAGATTTCAGGAAACTCGTAGTTTTTTTGGAAGCTTGGCAACCCCTTTCAATTAAATAGATTTTCCTCAGTCTCTGCTTGGGGCTACTTCAATAGGACACAAACGATAGCGATAGAACTTGGAACTACATTATTGTGCCAAGTTTCAAAGAGCTAGCACAAACCGAGTTTGATTTAGAGTTCCAACTACATGTATCCATATAGGAGAAAACAGAGTGAAACCTAAACATGAAAACGGTTACTGCAAAGGAACGGTTTAACCTAGAAGAACGAAATTTGGTGAATCAAGTGGGATTCGTGTACTGATCATTACCTGCCAGTATCATCACGATTGGGTCCAAAAATGTTTCCTGAGATTTCAGGAAACTCCTAGTTTTTTGGAAGCTTGGCAACCCCTTTCTATTAAAGTGATTGTCGTCAGTCTCTGCTTGGGGCTACTTCAATAGGACACAAACCATAGCGAAAGAACTTGGAACTACATTATTGTGCCAAGTTTCAAACAGCTAGCACAAACCGTGTTTGATTTAGAGTTCCAACTATATGTATCCATATAGGAGAAAACAGTGTGAAACCTAAACATGAAAACGGTTACTGCAAAGGAACCGTTTAACCTAGAAGAACGAAATTTGGTGAGCCAAGTGGGATTGGTGTACTGATCGTTACCTGCAAGTATTATCAAGATTGGGTGCAAAAATGTTTGCTGAGATTTCAGGAAACTCGTAGTTATTTGGAAGCTTGGCAACCACTTTCAATGAACGTGATTTTCGTCAGTCTCTGCTTGGGGCTACTTCAATAGGACACAAACCATAGCGATAGAACTTGGAACTACATTATTGTGCCAAGTTTAAAAGAGCTAGCACAAACCGTGTTTGATTTAGAGTTCCAACTACATGTTTCCATATAGGAGAAAACAGAGTGAAACCTAAACATGTAAACGGTTACTGCAAACGAACGGTTTAACCTAGAAGAACGAAATTTGGTGAGCCACGTGGGACTGGTGTACTGATCATTACCTGCCAGTATCATCAAGATTTTGTCCAAAAATTTTTCCTGAGATCAGGAAACTCGTAGTTTTTTGGAAGCTTGGCAACCCCTTTCAATGAAAGTGATTCTCGTCAGTCTCTGCTTGGGGCTACTTCAATTTGACACAAACCATAGCGATAGAACTTGGAACTACATTATTGTGCCAAGTTTCAAAGAGCTAGCACAAACCGTGTTTGATTTAGAGTTCCAACTACATGTATCCATATAGGAGAAAATAGAGTGAAACCTGAACATGAAAACGGTTACTGCAAAGAAACGGTTTAATCTAAAAGAACGAAATGTGGTAAGCCAAGTGGGATTGGTGTACTGATGATTACCTGCCAGTATCATCAACATTGGGTGAAAAAATATTTGCTGAGATTTCAGGAAACTCGTAGTTTTTTTGGAAGCTTGGCAAACCCTTTCAATTAAAGTGATTTTCCTCAGTCTCTGCTTGGGGCTACTTCAATAGGACACAAACGATAGCGATAGAACTTGGAACTACATTATTGTGCCAAGTTTCAAAGAGCTAGCACAAACCGAGTTTGATTTAGAGTTCCAACTACATGTATCCATATAGGAGAAAACAGAGTGAAACCTAAACATGAAAACGGTTACTGCAAAGGAACGGTTTAACCTAGAAGAACGAAATTTAGTGAGCCAAGTGGGATTGGTGTACTGATCATTATCTGACAGGATCATCACGATTGGGTCCAAAAACGATTCCTGAGATGTCAGGAAACTCGTAGTTTTTTGGAAGCTTGGCAACCCCTTTCAATGAAAGTGATTCTCGTCAGTCTCTGCTTGGGGCTACTTCAATAAGACACAAACCATAGCGATAGAACTTGGAACTACATTATTGTGCCAAGTTTCAAAGAGCTAGCACAAACCGTGTTTGATTTAGAGTTCCAACTACATGTTTCCATATAGGAGAAAACAGAGTGAAACCTAAACATGTAAACGGTTACTGCAAACGAACGGTTTAACCTAGAAGAACGAAATTTGGTGAGCCACGTGGGACTGGTGTACTGATCATTACCTGCCAGTATCATCAAGATTGGGTCCAAAAATTTTTCCTGAGATTTCAGGAAACTCGTAGTTTTTTGGAAGCTTGGCAACCCCTTTCAATGAAAGTGATTCTCGTCAGTCTCTGCTTGGGGCTACTAAATAGGACACAAACCATAGCGAAAGAACTTGGAACTACATTATTGTGCCAAGTTTCAAAGAGCTAGCACAAACCGTGTTTGATTTAGAGTTCCAACTACATGTATCCATATAGGAGAAAACAGAGTGAAACCTAAACATGAAAACGGTTACTGCAAAGGAACCGTTTAACCTAGAAGAACGAAATTTGGTGAGCCAAGTGGGATTGGTGTACTGATCATTACCTCCAAGGTTTATCAAGATTGGGTGCAAAAATGTTTGCTGAGATTTCAGGAAACTCGTAGTTATTTGGAAGCTTGGCAACCACTTTCAATGAACGTGATTCTCGTCAGTCTCTGCTTAGGGCTACTTCAATAGGACACAAACCATAGCGATAGAAC
Source organism: Urocitellus parryii (assembly GCF_045843805.1). Lineage (NCBI taxonomy): Eukaryota > Metazoa > Chordata > Mammalia > Rodentia > Sciuridae > Urocitellus > Urocitellus parryii. The sequence continues at coordinate 24,659 of NW_027553516.1, forward strand.
TTGGAATTACATTATTGTGCCAAGTTTCAAAGAGCTAGCACATACCGTGTTTGATTTAGAGTTCCAACTACATGTATCCATATAGGAGAAAACAGAGTGAAACCTAAACATGAAAACGGTTACTGCAAAGGAAGGGTTTAACCTAGAAGAACGAAATTTGGTGAGCCAAGTGGGATTGGTGTACTGATCATTACCTGCAAGTATCATCAAGATTGGGTGAAAAAATATTTGCTGAGATTTCAGGAAACTGGTAGTTTTTTGGAATCTTGGCAACCCCTTTCAATGAAAGTGATTCTCGTCAGTCTCTGCTTGGGGCTACTTCAATAGGACACAAACCATAGCGATAGAACTTGGAACTACATTATTGTGCCAAGTTTCAAAGAGCTAGCACAAACCGTGTTTGATTTAGAGTTCCAACTACGTGTATCCATATAGGAGAAAACAGAGTGAAACCTAAACATGAAAACGGTTACTGCAAAGGAACGGTTTAATCTAGAAGAACGGAATGTGGTGAGCCAAGTGGTATTGTTGTACTGATGATTACCTGCCAGTATCATCAACATTGGTTGAAAAAATATTTGCTGAGATTTCAGGAAACTCGTAGTTTTTTTGGAAGCTTGGCAACCCCTTTCAATTAAATTGATTTTCCTCAGTCTCTGCTTGGGGCTACTTCAATAGGACACAAACCATAGCGATAGAACTTGGAACTACATTATTGTGCCAAGTTTCAAAGAGCTAGCAGAAACCGAGTTTGATTTAGAGTTCCAACTACATGTATCCATATAGGAGAAAACAGAGTGAAACCTAAACATGAAAACGGTTACTGCAAAGGAACGGTTTAACCTAGAAGAACGAAATTTAGTGAGCCAAGTGGGATTGGTGTACTGATCATTATCTGCCAGTATCATCATGATTGGGTCCAAAAACGATTCCTGAGATTTCAGGAAACTCGTAGTTTTTTGGAAGCTTGGCAACCCGTTTCTATTAAAGTGATTGTCGTCAGTCTCTGCTTGGGGCTACTTCAATAGGACACAAACCATAGCAACAGAACTTGGAACTACATTATTGTGCCAAGTTTCAAAGAGCTAGCACAAACCGTGTTTGATTTAGAGTTCCAACTACATGTATCCATATAGGAGAAAACAGAGTGAAACCTAAACATGAAAACGGTTACTGCAAAGGAACGGTTTAACCTAGAAGAACGAAATTTGGTGAATCAAGTGGGATTCGTGTACTGATCATTACCTGCCAGTATCATTACGATTGGGTCCAAAAATGTTTCCTGAGATTTCAGGAAACTCCTAGTTTTTTGGAAGCTTGGCAACCCCTTTCAATGAAAGTGATTCTCATCAGTCTCTGCTTGGGGCTACTTCAATAGGACACAAACGATAGCGATAGAACTTGGAACTACATTATTGTGCCAAGTTTCAAAGAGCTAGCACAAACCGTGTTTGATTTAGAGTTCCAAATACATGTATCCATATAGGAGAAAACAGAGTGAAACCTAAACATGAAAACGGTTACTGCAAAGGAACGGTTTAACCTAGAAGAACGAAATATGGTGAGCCAAGTGGGATTGGTGTACTGATCATTACCTGCCAGTATCATCACGATTGGGTGCAAAAATGTTTCCTGAGATTTCAGGAAACTCGTAGTTTTTTGGAAGCTTGGCAACCCCTTTCAATGAAAGTGTTTCTCGTCAGTCTCTGCTTCGGGCTACTTCCATAGGACACAAACCATAGCGATAGAACTTGGAACTACATTATTGTGCCAAGTTTCAAAGAGCTAGCACAAACCGTGTTTGATTTAGAGTTCCAACTACATGTATCCATATATGAGAAAACAGAGTGAAACCTAAACATGAAAACGGTACTGCAAACGAGCTGTTTAAACTAGAAGAACGAAATTTGGTGAGCCAAGTGGGATTGGTGTACTGATCATTACCTCCAAGTATCATCAAGATTGGGTCCAAAAATGTGTCCTGAGATTTCAGGAAACTCGTAGTTTTTTGGAAGCGTGGCAACCCCTTTCAATGAACGTGATTCTCGTCAGTCTCTGCTTGGGGCTACTTCCATAGGACACAAACCATAGTGATAGAACTTCGAACTACATTATTGTGCCACGTTTCAAAGAGCTAGCACAAACTGTGTTTGATTTAGAGTTCCAACTACATGTATACATATAGGAGAAAACAGAGTGAAACCTAAACATGAAAACGGTTACTGCAAACGAACGGTTTAACCTAGAAGAACGAAATTTGGTGAGCCATGTGGGACTGGTGTACTGATCATTCCCTGCCAGTATCATCACGATTGGGTCCAAAAATGTTTCCTGAGATTTCAGGAAAATGGTAGTTTTTTGGAAGCTTGGCAACCCCTTTCAATGAAAGTGATTCTCGTCAGTCTCTGCTTGGGGCTACTTCAATAGGACACAAACCATGGCAAAAGAACTTGGAACTACATTATTGTGCCAAGTTTCAAACAGCTAGCACAAACCGTGTTTGATTTAGAGTTCCAACTATATGTATCCATATAGGAGAAAACAGAGTGAAACCTAAACATGAAAACGGTTACTGCAAAGGAACGGTTTAACCTAGAAGAACGAAATTTGTTGAGCCAAGTGGGATTGGTGTACATCAACGGTTTAACCTAGAAGAACGAAATATGGTGAGCCAAGTGGGATTGGTGTACTGATCATTACCTGCAAGTATTATCACGATTGGGCGCAAAAATGTTTGCTGAGATTTCAGGAAACTCGTAGTTATTTGGAAGCTTGGCAACCCCTTTCAATGAATGTGATTTTCGTCAGTCTCTGCTTGGGGCTACTTCAATAGGACACAAACCATAGCGATAGAACTTGGAACTACATTATTGTGCCAGGTTTCAAAGAGCTAGCACAAACCGTGTTTGATTTAGAGTTCCAACTACTTGTATCCATATAGGAGAAAACAGAGTGAAACCTAAACATGAAAACGGTTACTGCAAATGAACGGTTTAATTTAGAAGAACGAAATTTGGTGAGCCAAGTGGGACTGGTGTACTGATCATTACCTGCAAGTATCATCAAGATTGCTAGAAAAAATGTTTGCTGAGATTTCAGGAAACTCGTAGTTTTTTGGAAGCTTGGCAACCCCTTTCAATGAAAGTGATTCTCGTCAGTCTCTGCTTGGGGCTACTTCAATAGGACACAAACCATAGCGATAGAACTTGGAACTACATTATTGTGCTAAGTTTCAAAGAGCTAGCAGAAACCGTGTTTGATTTAGAGTTCCAACTACATGTATCCATATAGGAGAAAACAGATTGAAACCTAAAGATGAAAACGGTACTGCAAACGAACTGTTTAACCTACAAGAACGAAATTTGGTGAGCCAAGTGGGACTGGTGTACTGATCATTACCTGCCAGTATCATCACGATTGGGTCCAAAAATGTTTCCTGAGATTTCAGGAAAATGGTAGTTTTTTGGAAGCTTGGCAACCCCTTTCAATGAAAGTGATTCTCGTCAGTCTCTGCTTGGGGCTACTTCAATAGGACAACAACCATAGCGAAAGAACTTGGAACTACATTATTGTGCCAAGTTTCAAAGAGCTAGCACAAACCGTGTTTGATTTAGAGCTCCAAATATATGTATCCATATAGGAGAAATCAGAGTGAAACCTAAACATGAAAACGGTTACTGCAAACGAAAGGTTTAACCTAGAAGAACGAAATTTGGTGAGCCAAGTGGGATTGGTGTTCTGATCATTACCTGCAAGTATAATAAAGATTGGGTGCAAAAATGTTTGCTGACATTTCAGGAAACTCGTAGTTATTTGGAAGCTTGGCAACCCCTTTCAATGAACGTGATTCTCGTCAGTCTCTGCTTGGGGCTACTTCCATAGGACACAAACCATAGTGATAGAACTTCGAACTACATTATTGTGCCACGTTTCAAAGAGCTAGCACAAACTGTGTTTGATTTAGAGTTCCAACTACATGTATACATATAGGAGAAAACAGAGTGAAACCTAAACATGAAAACGGTTACTGCAAACGAACGGTTTAACCTAGAAGAACGAAATTTGGTGAGCCATGTGGGACTGGTGTACTGATCATTACCTGCCAGTATCATCACGATTGGGTCCAAAAATGTTTCCTGAGATTTCAGGAAAATGGTAGTTTTTTGGAAGCTTGGCAACCCCTTTCAATGAAAGTGATTCTCATCAGTCTCTGCTTGGGGCTACTTCAATAGGACACAAACGATAGCGATAGAACTTGGAACTACATTATTGTGCCAAGTTTCAAAGAGCTAGCACAAACCGTATTTGATTTAGAGTTCCAACTCCATGTATCAATATAGGAGAAAACAGAGTGAAACCTAAACATGAAAACGGTTACTGCAAAGGAACGGTTTAACCTAGAAGAACGAAATATGGTGAGCCAAGTGGGATTGGTGTACTGATCATTACCTGCCAGTATCATCACGATTGGGTCCAAAAATGTTTCCTGAGATTTCAGGAAACTCCTAGTTTTTTGGAAGCTTGGCAACCCCTTTCAATGAAAGTGATTCTCGTCAGTCTCTGCTTGGGGCTACTTCAATAGGACACAAACCATGGCGAAAGAACTTGGAACTACATTATTGTGCCAAGTTTCAAACAGCTAGCACGAACCGTGTTTGATTTAGAGTTCCAACTATATGTATCCATATAGGAGAAAACAGAGTGAAACCTAAACATGAAAACGGTTACTGCAAAGGAACGGTTTAACCTAGAAGAACGAAATTTGTTGAGCCAAGTGGGATTGGTGTACATCAACGGTTTAACCTAGAAGAACGAAATATGGTGAGCCAAGTGGGATTGGTGTACTGATCATTACCTGCAAGTATTATCACGATTGGGTGCAAAAATGTTTGCTGAGATTTCAGGAAACTCGTAGTTATTTGGAAGCTTGGCAACCCCTTTCAATGAACGTGATTTTCGTCAGTCTCTGCTTGGGGCTACTTCAATAGGACACAAACCATAGCGATAGAACTTGGAACTACATTATTGTGCCAAGTTTCAAAGAGCTAGCACAAACCGTGTTTGATTTAGAGTTCCAACTACTTGTATCCATATAGGAGAAAACAGAGTGAAACCTAAACATGAAAACGGTTACTGCAAATGAACGGTTTAATTTAGAAGAACGAAATTTGGTGAGCCAAGTGGGACTGGTGTACTGATCATTACCTGCAAGTATCATCATGATTGCTAGAAAAAATGTTTGCTGAGATTTCAGGAAACTCGTAGTTTTTTGGAAGCTTGGCAACCCCTTTCAATGAAAGTGATTCTCGTCAGTCTCTGCTTGGGGCTACTTCAATAGGACACAAACCATAGCGAAAGAACTTGGAACTACATTATTGTGCCATGTTTCAAAGAGCTAGCACAAACCGTGTTTGATTTAGAGTTCCAACTACATGTATCCATATAGGAGAAAACAGATTGAAACCTAAACATGAAAACGGTACTGCAAACGAACTGTTTAACCTAGAAGAACGAAATTTGGTGAGCCAAGTGGGACTGGTGTACTGATCATTACCTGCCAGTATCATCACGATTGGGTCCAAAAATGTTTCCTGAGATTTCAGGAAAATGGTAGTTTTTTGGAAGATTGGCAACCCCTTTCAATGAAAGTGATTCTCGTCAGTCTCTGCTTGGGGCTACTTCAATAGGACACAAACCATAGCGAAAGAACTTGGAACTACATTATTGTGCCAAGTTTCAAAGAGCTAGCACAAACCGTGTTTGATTTAGAGCTCCAAATATATGTATCCATATAGGAGAAATCAGAGTGAAACCTAAACATGAAAACGGTTACTGCAAAGGAAAGGTTTAACCTAGAAGAACGAAATTTGGTGAGCCAAGTGGGATTGGTGTTCTGATCATTACCTGCAAGTATAATAAAGATTGGGTGCAAAAATGTTTGCTGACATTTCAGGAAACTCGTAGTTATTTGGAAGCTTCTCAACCCCTTTCAATGAACGTGATTCTCGTCAGTCTCTGCTTGGGTCTACTTCAATAGGACACAAACCATAGCGATAGAACTTGGAACTACATTATTGTGCCAAGTTTCAAAGAGCTAGCACAAACCGTGTTTGATTTAGAGTTCCAACTACATGTATCCATATATGAGAAAACAGAGTGAAACCTAAACATGAAAACGGTACTGCAAACGAGCTGTTTAAACTAGAAGAACGAAATTTGGTGAGCCAAGTGGGATTGGTGTACTGATCATTACCTCCAAGTATCATCAAGATTGGGTCCAAAAATGTGTCCTGAGATTTCAGGAAACTCGTAGTTTTTTGGAAGCGTGGCAACCCCTTTCAATGAACGTGATTCTCGTCAGTCTCTGCTTGGGGCTACTTCCATAGGACACAAACCATAGTGATAGAACTTCGAACTACATTATTGTGCCACGTTTCAAAGAGCTAGCACAAACTGTGTTTGATTTAGAGTTCCAACTACATGTATACATATAGGAGAAAACAGAGTGAAACCTAAACATGAAAACGGTTACTGCAAACGAACGGTTTAACCTAGAAGAACGAAATTTGGTGAGCCATGTGGGACTGGTGTACTGATCATTCCCTGCCAGTATCATCACGATTGGGTCCAAAAATGTTTCCTGAGATTTCAGGAAAATGGTAGTTTTTTGGAAGCTTGGCAACCCCTTTCAATGAAAGTGATTCTCGTCAGTCTCTGCTTGGGGCTACTTCAATAGGACACAAACCATGGCAAAAGAACTTGGAACTACATTATTGTGCCAAGTTTCAAACAGCTAGCACAAACCGTGTTTGATTTAGAGTTCCAACTATATGTATCCATATAGGAGAAAACAGAGTGAAACCTAAACATGAAAACGGTTACTGCAAAGGAACGGTTTAACCTAGAAGAACGAAATTTGTTGAGCCAAGTGGGATTGGTGTACATCAACGGTTTAACCTAGAAGAACGAAATATGGTGAGCCAAGTGGGATTGGTGTACTGATCATTACCTGCAAGTATTATCACGATTGGGCGCAAAAATGTTTGCTGAGATTTCAGGAAACTCGTAGTTATTTGGAAGCTTGGCAACCCCTTTCAATGAATGTGATTTTCGTCAGTCTCTGCTTGGGGCTACTTCAATAGGACACAAACCATAGCGATAGAACTTGGAACTACATTATTGTGCCAGGTTTCAAAGAGCTAGCACAAACCGTGTTTGATTTAGAGTTCCAACTACTTGTATCCATATAGGAGAAAACAGAGTGAAACCTAAACATGAAAACGGTTACTGCAAATGAACGGTTTAATTTAGAAGAACGAAATTTGGTGAGCCAAGTGGGACTGGTGTACTGATCATTACCTGCAAGTATCATCAAGATTGCTAGAAAAAATGTTTGCTGAGATTTCAGGAAACTCGTAGTTTTTTGGAAGCTTGGCAACCCCTTTCAATGAAAGTGATTCTCGTCAGTCTCTGCTTGGGGCTACTTCAATAGGACACAAACCATAGCGATAGAACTTGGAACTACATTATTGTGCTAAGTTTCAAAGAGCTAGCAGAAACCGTGTTTGATTTAGAGTTCCAACTACATGTATCCATATAGGAGAAAACAGATTGAAACCTAAAGATGAAAACGGTACTGCAAACGAACTGTTTAACCTACAAGAACGAAATTTGGTGAGCCAAGTGGGACTGGTGTACTGATCATTACCTGCCAGTATCATCACGATTGGGTCCAAAAATGTTTCCTGAGATTTCAGGAAAATGGTAGTTTTTTGGAAGCTTGGCAACCCCTTTCAATGAAAGTGATTCTCGTCAGTCTCTGCTTGGGGCTACTTCAATAGGACAACAACCATAGCGAAAGAACTTGGAACTACATTATTGTGCCAAGTTTCAAAGAGCTAGCACAAACCGTGTTTGATTTAGAGCTCCAAATATATGTATCCATATAGGAGAAATCAGAGTGAAACCTAAACATGAAAACGGTTACTGCAAACGAAAGGTTTAACCTAGAAGAACGAAATTTGGTGAGCCAAGTGGGATTGGTGTTCTGATCATTACCTGCAAGTATAATAAAGATTGGGTGCAAAAATGTTTGCTGACATTTCAGGAAACTCGTAGTTATTTGGAAGCTTGGCAACCCCTTTCAATGAACGTGATTCTCGTCAGTCTCTGCTTGGGGCTACTTCCATAGGACACAAACCATAGTGATAGAACTTCGAACTACATTATTGTGCCACGTTTCAAAGAGCTAGCACAAACTGTGTTTGATTTAGAGTTCCAACTACATGTATACATATAGGAGAAAACAGAGTGAAACCTAAACATGAAAACGGTTACTGCAAACGAACGGTTTAACCTAGAAGAACGAAATTTGGTGAGCCATGTGGGACTGGTGTACTGATCATTACCTGCCAGTATCATCACGATTGGGTCCAAAAATGTTTCCTGAGATTTCAGGAAAATGGTAGTTTTTTGGAAGCTTGGCAACCCCTTTCAATGAAAGTGATTCTCATCAGTCTCTGCTTGGGGCTACTTCAATAGGACACAAACGATAGCGATAGAACTTGGAACTACATTATTGTGCCAAGTTTCAAAGAGCTAGCACAAACCGTATTTGATTTAGAGTTCCAACTCCATGTATCTATATAGGAGAAAACAGAGTGAAACCTAAACATGAAAACGGTTACTGCAAAGGAACGGTTTAACCTAGAAGAACGAAATATGGTGAGCCAAGTGGGATTGGTGTACTGATCATTACCTGCCAGTATCATCACGATTGGGTCCAAAAATGTTTCCTGAGATTTCAGGAAACTCCTAGTTTTTTGGAAGCTTGGCAACCCCTTTCAATGAAAGTGATTCTCGTCAGTCTCTGCTTGGGGCTACTTCAATAGGACACAAACCATGGCGAAAGAACTTGGAACTACATTATTGTGCCAAGTTTCAAACAGCTAGCACGAACCGTGTTTGATTTAGAGTTCCAACTATATGTATCCATATAGGAGAAAACAGAGTGAAACCTAAACATGAAAACGGTTACTGCAAAGGAACGGTTTAACCTAGAAGAACGAAATTTGTTGAGCCAAGTGGGATTGGTGTACATCAACGGTTTAACCTAGAAGAACGAAATATGGTGAGCCAAGTGGGATTGGTGTACTGATCATTACCTGCAAGTATTATCACGATTGGGTGCAAAAATGTTTGCTGAGATTTCAGGAAACTCGTAGTTATTTGGAAGCTTGGCAACCCCTTTCAATGAACGTGATTTTCGTCAGTCTCTGCTTGGGGCTACTTCAATAGGACACAAACCATAGCGATAGAACTTGGAACTACATTATTGTGCCAAGTTTCAAAGAGCTAGCACAAACCGTGTTTGATTTAGAGTTCCAACTACTTGTATCCATATAGGAGAAAACAGAGTGAAACCTAAACATGAAAACGGTTACTGCAAATGAACGGTTTAATTTAGAAGAACGAAATTTGGTGAGCCAAGTGGGACTGGTGTACTGATCATTACCTGCAAGTATCATCATGATTGCTAGAAAAAATGTTTGCTGAGATTTCAGGAAACTCGTAGTTTTTTGGAAGCTTGGCAACCCCTTTCAATGAAAGTGATTCTCGTCAGTCTCTGCTTGGGGCTACTTCAATAGGACACAAACCATAGCGAAAGAACTTGGAACTACATTATTGTGCCATGTTTCAAAGAGCTAGCACAAACCGTGTTTGATTTAGAGTTCCAACTACATGTATCCATATAGGAGAAAACAGATTGAAACCTAAACATGAAAACGGTACTGCAAACGAACTGTTTAACCTAGAAGAACGAAATTTGGTGAGCCAAGTGGGACTGGTGTACTGATCATTACCTGCCAGTATCATCACGATTGGGTCCAAAAATGTTTCCTGAGATTTCAGGAAAATGGTAGTTTTTTGGAAGATTGGCAACCCCTTTCAATGAAAGTGATTCTCGTCAGTCTCTGCTTGGGGCTACTTCAATAGGACACAAACCATAGCGAAAGAACTTGGAACTACATTATTGTGCCAAGTTTCAAAGAGCTAGCACAAACCGTGTTTGATTTAGAGCTCCAAATATATGTATCCATATAGGAGAAATCAGAGTGAAACCTAAACATGAAAACGGTTACTGCAAAGGAAAGGTTTAACCTAGAAGAACGAAATTTGGTGAGCCAAGTGGGATTGGTGTTCTGATCATTACCTGCAAGTATAATAAAGATTGGGTGCAAAAATGTTTGCTGACATTTCAGGAAACTCGTAGTTATTTGGAAGCTTCTCAACCCCTTTCAATGAACGTGATTCTCGTCAGTCTCTGCTTGGGTCTACTTCAATAGGACACAAACCATAGCGATAGAACTTGGAACTACATTATTGTGCCAAGTTTCAAAGAGCTAGCACAAACCGTGTTTGATTTAGAGTTCCAACTACATGTATCCATATATGAGAAAACAGAGTGAAACCTAAACATGAAAACGGTACTGCAAACGAGCTGTTTAAACTAGAAGAACGAAATTTGGTGAGCCAAGTGGGATTGGTGTACTGATCATTACCTCCAAGTATCATCAAGATTGGGTCCAAAAATGTGTCCTGAGATTTCAGGAAACTCGTAGTTTTTTGGAAGCGTGGCAACCCCTTTCAATGAACGTGATTCTCGTCAGTCTCTGCTTGGGGCTACTTCCATAGGACACAAACCATAGTGATAGAACTTCGAACTACATTATTGTGCCACGTTTCAAAGAGCTAGCACAAACTGTGTTTGATTTAGAGTTCCAACTACATGTATACATATAGGAGAAAACAGAGTGAAACCTAAACATGAAAACGGTTACTGCAAACGAACGGTTTAACCTAGAAGAACGAAATTTGGTGAGCCATGTGGGACTGGTGTACTGATCATTCCCTGCCAGTATCATCACGATTGGGTCCAAAAATGTTTCCTGAGATTTCAGGAAAATGGTAGTTTTTTGGAAGCTTGGCAACCCCTTTCAATGAAAGTGATTCTCGTCAGTCTCTGCTTGGGGCTACTTCAATAGGACACAAACCATGGCAAAAGAACTTGGAACTACATTATTGTGCCAAGTTTCAAACAGCTAGCACAAACCGTGTTTGATTTAGAGTTCCAACTATATGTATCCATATAGGAGAAAACAGAGTGAAACCTAAACATGAAAACGGTTACTGCAAAGGAACGGTTTTAACCTAGAAGAACGAAATTTGTTGAGCCAAGTGGGATTGGTGTACATCAACGGTTTAACCTAGAAGAACGAAATATGGTGAGCCAAGTGGGATTGGTGTACTGATCATTACCTGCAAGTATTATCACGATTGGGCGCAAAAATGTTTGCTGAGATTTCAGGAAACTCGTAGTTATTTGGAAGCTTGGCAACCCCTTTCAATGAATGTGATTTTCGTCAGTCTCTGCTTGGGGCTACTTCAATAGGACACAAACCATAGCGATAGAACTTGGAACTACATTATTGTGCCAGGTTTCAAAGAGCTAGCACAAACCGTGTTTGATTTAGAGTTCCAACTACTTGTATCCATATAGGAGAAAACAGAGTGAAACCTAAACATGAAAACGGTTACTGCAAATGAACGGTTTAATTTAGAAGAACGAAATTTGGTGAGCCAAGTGGGACTGGTGTACTGATCATTACCTGCAAGTATCATCAAGATTGCTAGAAAAAATGTTTGCTGAGATTTCAGGACTCGTAGTTTTTTGGAAGCTTGGCAACCCCTTTCAATGAAAGTGATTCTCGTCAGTCTCTGCTTGGGGCTACTTCAATAGACACAAACCATAGCGATAGAACTTGGAACTACATTATTGTGCTAAGTTTCAAGAGCTAGCAGAAACCGTGTTTGATTTAGAGTTCCAACTACATGTATCCATATAGGAGAAAACAGATTGAAACCTAAAGATGAAAACGGTACTGCAAACGAACTGTTTAACCTACAAGAACGAAATTTGGTGAGCCAAGTGGGACTGGTGTACTGATCATTACCTGCCAGTATCATCACGATTGGGTCCAAAAATGTTTCCTGAGATTTCAGGAAAATGGTAGTTTTTTGGAAGCTTGGCAACCCCTTTCAATGAAAGTGATTCTCGTCAGTCTCTGCTTGGGGCTACTTCAATAGGACAACAACCATAGCGAAAGAACTTGGAACTACATTATGTGCCAAGTTTCAAAGAGCTAGCACAAACGTGTTTGATTTAGAACTCCAAATATATGTATCCATATAGGAGAAATCAGAGTGAAACCTAAACATGAAAACGGTTACTGCAAACGAAAGGTTTAACCTAGAAGAACGAAATTTGGTGAGCCAAGTGGGATTGGTGTTCTGATCATTACCTGCAAGTATAATAAAGATTGGGTGCAAAAATGTTTGCTGACATTTCAGGAAACTCGTAGTTATTTGGAAGCTTGGCAACCCCTTGTCAATGAACGTGATTCTCGTCAGTCTCTGCTTGGGGCTACTTCATAGGACACAAACCATAGTGATAGAACTTCGAACTACATTATTGTGCCACGTTTTCAAAGAGCTAGCACAAACTGTGTTTGATTTAGAGTTCCAACTACATGTATACATATAGGAGAAAACAGAGTGAAACCTAAACATGAAAACGGTTACTGCAAACGAACGGTTTAACC
>NW_027553517.1:0-37306 GCF_045843805.1 Urocitellus parryii
ATCCCACTGGGCTCACCAAATTTCGTTCTTCTAGTTTCAACCGTTACTTTGCAGTTACCATTTTCATGTTTCGGTTTCACTCTGTTTTCTCCTATATGGATACATGTATTTGGAACTCTAAATCAAACACGGTTTGTGCTAGCTCTTTGAAACTTGGCACAATAATGTACTTCCAAGTTCTATCGCTATGGTTTGTGTGCTATTTAAGGAGCCCCAAGCAGAGGCTGACGAGAATCACTTTAATTGAAATGGTTGCAAAGCTTCCAAAAAACTACGAGTTTCCTGAAATCTCAACAACCATGTTTTCACCCAATCTTGATGATACTTGCAGTTAATGATCAGTACACCAATCCCACTTGGCTCAGGAAATTTCGTTTTCTAGGTTAAATCGGTTCCTTTGCAGTTACCATTTTCATGTTTAGGTTTCACTCTGTTTTCTCCTATATAAATACATGTAGTTGGAACACTAAATCAAACACGGTTTGTGCTAGCTTTTGTATCTTGGCACAATAATACAGTTGCAAGTTCTATTGCTATGGTTTGTGTCCTATTGAAGTAGCCCCAAGCAGAGACTGACGAGAATCACTTTCATTGAAAGGGGTTGCCAAGCTTCCAAAAAACTACAAGTTTCCGGAAATCTCAGCAAACATTTTTTCACCCAATTTTTTTGATATTTGCAGATAATGATCAGTACACGAATCCCACTTGGCTCACCAAATTTCGTTCTTCTAGGTTACACCGTTCCTTTGCAGTAACCGTTTTCATGTTTAGGTTTCACTCTGTTTTCTCTTATATGGATACATATAGTTGGAAGTCGAAATCAAACACAGTTTGTGCAAGCCCTTTGAAACTTGGCACAATAATGTAGTCCCAAGTTCTATCGCTATGGTTTGTGTCGTATTGAAGTAGCCCCAAGCAGAGACTGACGAGAATCTCTTTCATTGAAAGGGGTTGCCAAGCTTCCAAAAAACTACGAGTTTCCTGAAATCTCAAAAACATTTTTTCACCCAATCTTTTGGTACTTGCAGGTAATGATCAGTACACCAATCCCACATGGCTCACCAAATTTCGTTCTTCTAGGGTAACCCGTTCCTTTGCAGTAACCGTTTTCATGTTTAGGTTTCACTCTGTTTTCTCTTATATGGATTCATGTAGTTGGAACTCTAAAACAAACACGGTTTGTGCTAGCTCGTTGAAACTTGGCACAATAATGTAGTTCCAAGTTCTATAGCTATGGTTTGTGTCCTATTGAAATAGCCCCAAGCAGAGACTGACGAGAATCACTTTCATTGAAAGGGTTTGCCAAGCTTCCAAGAAACTACGATTTTCCGGAAATCTCAAAAACATTTTTTCACCCAATCTTTTGATACTTGCAGGTAATGATCAGTACAAAAATCCCACTTGGCTCACCAAATTTCGTTCTTCTACTTTACACCGTTCCTTTGTCGTAACTGTTGTCATGTTCAGGATTCACTCCGTTTTCTCCTATATGGATACATGTAGTTGGAACTCTAAATCAAACACGGTTTGTGCTAGCTCTTTGAAACTTGGCACAATAATGTAGTTCCAAGTTCTATCGCTATGGTTTGTGTCCTATTGAAGTAGCCCCAAGCAGAGACAGACGAGAATCACTTTCATTGAAAGGGGTTGCCAAGCTTCCAAAAATTACAAGTTTCCGGAAATCTCAAAAATGTTTTTTCACCCAATCTTTTGATACTTACAGGTAATGATCAGTACACCAATCCCACTTGGCTCACCAAATTTGTTCTTCTATGTTAAAGCGTTCCTTTGCAGTAACCGTTTTCATGTTTAGCTTTCACTCTGTTTTCTCCTATATTGATACATGTAGTTGGAACTCTAAATCAAACACGGTTTGTGCTAGCTCTTTGAAACTTGGCACAATAATGTAGTTCCAAGTTCTACCTCTATGGTTTGTGTCCTATTGAAGTAGCCCCAAGCAGAGACTGACGAGAATCACTTTCATTGAAAGGGGTTGCCAAGCTTCCAAGAAAGTACGATTTTCCGGAAACATCAGCAAACATTTTTTCAACCAATCTTTTGATACTTGCAGGTAATGATCAGTTCACCAATCCCACTTGGCTCACCAAATTTCGTTCTTCTACTTTACACCGTTCCTTTGTCGTAACTGTTGTCATGTTCAGGTTTCACTCCGTTTTCTCCTATATGGATACATGTAGTTGGAACGCTAAATCCAACACGGTTTGTGCTAGCTCTTTGAAACTTGGCACAATAATATAGTTCCAAGTTCTATCGCTATGGTTTGTGTCCTATTGAAGTATCCCCCAAGCAGAGACTGACGAGAATCACTTTCATTGAAAGGGGTTGCCAAGCTTCCAAAAAACTACGATTTTCAGGAAATCTCAGCAAACATTTTTTCACCCAATCTTGATGATACTTCCATTTAATAATCAGTACACCAATCCCACTTGGATCACCAAATTTCGTTCTTCTAGGTTAAACCGTTCCTTTGCAGTAACCGTTTTCTTGTTTAGGTTTCACTCTGTTTTCTCCTATGTGGATACATGTAGTTGTAAGTCGAAATCCAACACGGTTTGTGCTAGCTCTTTGAAACTTGGCACAATAATGTAGTTGCAAGTTCTATCGCTATGGTTTGTGTCCTATTGAAGTAGCCCCAAGCAAAGACCTACGAGAATCACTTTCTTTGAAAGGCGTTGCCAAGCTTCCAAAAAACTACGAGTTTCCTGAAATCTCAGCAAACATTTTTTCAACCAATCTTGATGATACTTGCAGGTAATGATCAGTATACCAATCCCACTTGGCTCACCAAATTTCGATCTTCTAGTTTAAACCGTTCCTTTGCAGTTACCATTTTCAGGTTTAGGATTCACTCTGTTTTCTCCCATATGGATACATGTAGTTGGAACTCTAAATCAAACACGGTTTGTGCTAGCTCTTTTGAAACTTTGCACAATAATGTAGTTCCAATTTCTATAGCTATGGTTTGTGTACTATTGAAGTAGCCCCAAGCAGAGACTGACGAGAATCACATTCATTGAAAGGGTTGCCAAGCTTCCAAAAATCTACGATTTTCCGCAAATCTCAGCAAACATTTTTTCACCCAATCTTGATGATACTTGCAGGTAATGATCAGTACACCAATCCCACTGGGCTCACCAAATTTCGTTCTTCTAGTTTCAACCGTTACTTTGCAGTTACCATTTTCATATTTCGGTTTCCCTCTGTTTTCTCCTATATGGATACATGTATTTGGAACTCTAAATCAAACACGGTTTGTGCTAGCTCTTTGAAACTTGGCACAATAATGTACTTCCAAGTTCTATCGCTATGGTTTGTGTGCTATTTAAGGAACCCCAAGCAGAGGCTGACGAGAATCACTTTAATTGAAATGGTTGCAAAGCTTCCAAAAAACTACGAGTTTCCTGAAATCTCAACAACCATGTTTTCACCCAATCTTGATGATACTTGCATTTAATGATCAGTACACCAATCCCACTTGGCTCAGGAAATTTCGTTTTCTAGGTTAAATCGTTCCTTTGCAGTTACCATTTTCATGTTTAGGTTTCACTCTGTTTTCTCCTATATAAATACATGTAGTTGGAACACTAAATCAAACACGGTTTGTGCTAGCTTTAGTATCTTGGCACAATAATACAGTTGCAAGTTCTATTGCTATGGTTTGTGTCCTATTGAAGTAGCCCCAAGCATACACTGACGAGAATCACTTTCATTGAAAGGGGTTGCCAAGCTTCCAAAAAACTACGAGTTTCCGGAAATCTCAGCAAACATTTTTTCACCCAATTTTTTTGATATTTGCAGATAATGATCAGTACACGAATCCCACTTGGCTCACCAAATTTCGTTCTTCTAGGTTACACCGTTCCTTTGCAGTAACCGTTTTCATGTTTAGGTTTCACTCTGTTTTCTCTTATATGGATACATATAGTTGGAAGTCGAAATCAAACACAGTTTGTGCAAGCCCTTTGAAACTTGGCACAATAATGTAGTCCCAAGTTCTATCGCTATGGTTTGTGTCGTATTGAAGTAGCCCCAAGCAGAGACTGCGAGAATCTCTTTCATTGAAAGGGGTTGCCAAGCTTCCAAAAAACTACGAGTTTCCTGAAATCTCAAAAACATTTTTTCACCCAATCTTTTGGTACTTGCAGGTAATGATCAGTACACCAATCCCACATGGCTCACCAAATTTCGTTCTTCTAGGGTAACCCGTTCCTTTGCAGTAACCGTTTTCATGTTTAGGTTTCACTCTGTTTTCTCTTATATGGATTCATGTAGTTGGAACTCTAAAACAAACACGGTTTGTGCTAGCTCGTTGAAACTTGGCACAATAATGTAGTTCCAAGTTCTATAGCTATGGTTTGTGTCCTATTGAAATAGCCCCAAGCAGAGACTGACGAGAATCACTTTCATTGAAAGGGTTTGCCAAGCTTCCAAGAAACTACGATTTTCGGAAATCTCAAAAACATTTTTCACCCAATCTTTTGATACTTGCAGGTAATGATCAGTACAAAAATCCCACTTGGCTCACCAAATTTCGTTCTTCTACTTTACACCGTTCCTTTGTCGTAACTGTTGTCATGTTCAGGATTCACTCCGTTTTCTCCTATATGGATACATGTAATTGGAACTCTAAATCAAACACGGTTTGTGCTAGCTCTTTGAAACTTGGCACAATAATGTAGTTCCAAGTTCTATCGCTATGGTTTGTGTCCTATTGAAGTAGCCCCAAGCAGAGACAGACGAGAATCACTTTCATTGAAAGGGGTTGCCAAGCTTCCAAAAATTACAAGTTTCCGGAAATCTCAAAAACATTTTTTTCACCCAATCTTTTGATACTTACAGGTAATGATCAGTACACCAATACCACTTGGCTCACCAAATTTTGTTCTTCTATGTTAAAGCGTTCCTTTGCAGTAACCGTTTTAATGTTTAGGTTTCACTCTGTTTTCTCCTATATTGATACATGTAGTTGGAACTCTAAATCAAACACGGTTTGTGCTAGCTCTTTGAAAATTGGCACAATAATGTAGTCCCAAGTTCTGTCGCTGTGGTTTGTGTCCTATTGAAGTAGCCCCAGGCGGAGACTTACGAGAATCACTTTCATTGAAAGAGGTTGCCAAGCTTCCAAAAAACTACTAGTTTCCGGAAATCTCAGCAAACATTTTTTCACACAATATTGATGATACTTCCATTTAATGAATAGTACACCAATCCCACTTGGCTCTCCAAATTTTGTTCTTCTGCGTTAAACAGTTCCTTTGCAGTAACTGTTTTCATGTTCAGTTTTCACTCTGTTTTCTCCTATATGGATGCATGTAGTTGGAACTCTAAATCAAACACGGTTTGTGCTAGCTCTTTGAAACTTGGCACAATAATGTAGTTCAAGTTCTATCGCAATGGTTTGTGCCTATTGAAGTAGCCCCAAGCAGAGACTGACGAGAATCACTTTCATTGAAAGGGGTTGCCAAGCTTCCAAAAAACTACGAGTTTCCGGAAATCTCAAAAACATTCTTTCACCCAATCTTTTGATACTTGCAGGTAATGATAGGTACACCAATCCCACTTGGCTCACCAAATTTCGATCTTCTAGGTTAAACCGTTCCTTTGCAGGAACTGTTTTCATGTTCAGGTTTCAATCTGTTTTCTCCTATATGGATACATGTAGTTGGAACTCTAAATCAAACACGGTTTGTGCTAGCTCTTTGAAACTTGCCACAATAATGTAGTTCCAATTTCTATAGCTATGGTTTGTGTCCTATTGAAGTAGCCCCAAGCAGAGACTGACGAGAATCACTTTCATTGAAAGGG
The DNA here is from genome assembly GCF_045843805.1 of Urocitellus parryii. Lineage (NCBI taxonomy): Eukaryota > Metazoa > Chordata > Mammalia > Rodentia > Sciuridae > Urocitellus > Urocitellus parryii. Next base: position 5,827 of record NW_027553517.1, read on the forward strand.
GTTGCCAAGCTTCCAAGAAAGTACGATTTTCCGGAAACCTCAGCAAACTTTTTTTCAACCAATCTTTTGATACTTGCAGGTAATGATCAGTTCACCAATCCCACTTGGCTCACCAAATTTCGTTCTTCTACTTTACACCGTTCCTTTGTCGTAACTGTTGTCATGTTCAGGTTTCACTCCATTTTCTCCTATATGGATACATGTAGTTGGAACGATAAATCCAACACGGTTTGTGCTAGCTCTTTGAATCTTGGCACAATAATATAGTTCCAAGTTCTATCGCTATGGTTTGTGTCCTATTGAAGTAGCCCCAAGCAGAGACTGACGAGAATCACTTTCATTGAAAGGGGTTGCCAAGCTTCCAAAAAACTACGATTTTCAGGAAATCTCAGCAAACATTTTTTCACCCAATCTTGATGATACTTCCATTTAATAATCAGTACACCAATCCCACTTGGATCACCAAATTTCGTTCTTCTAGGTTAAACCGTTCCTTTGCAGTAACCGTTTTCTTGTTTAGGTTTCACTCTGTTTACTCCTATGTGGATACATGTAGTTGTAAGTCGAAATCCAACACGGTTTGTGCTAGCTCTTTGAAACTTGGCACAATAATGTAGTTGCAAGTTCTATCGCTATGGTTTGTGTCCTATTGAAGTAGCCCCAAGCAAAGACCTACGGGAATCACTTTCTTTGAAAGGCGTTGCCAAGCTTCCAAAAAACCACGAGTTTCCTGAAATCTCAGCAAACATTTTTTCAACCAATCTTGATGATACGTGCAGGTAATGATCAGTACACCAATCCCACTTGGCTCACCAAATTTCGATCTTCTATTTTAACCGTTCCTTTGCAGTTACCATTTTCATGTTTAGGATTCACTCTGTTTTCTCCCATATGGATACATGTAGTTGGAACTCTAAATCAAACACGGTTTGTGCTAGCTCTTTGAAACTTTGCACAATAATGTAGTTCCAATTTCTATAGCTATGGTTTGTGTACTATTGAAGTAGCCCCAAGCAGAGACTGACGAGAATCACATTCATTGAAAGGGTTGCCAAGCTTCCAAAAATCTACGATTTTCCGGAAATCTCAGCAAACATTTTTTCACCCAATCTTGATGATACTTGCAGGTAATGATCAGTACACCAATCCCACTGGGCTCACCAAATTTCGTTCTTCTAGTTTCAACCGTTACTTTGCAGTTACCATTTTCATGTTTCGGTTTCCCTCTGTTTTCTCCTATATGGGATACATGTATTTGGAACTCTAAATCAAACACGGTTTGTGCTAGCTCTTTGAAACTTGGCACAATAATGTACTTCCAAGTTCTATCGCTATGGTTTGTGTGCTATTTAAGGAGCCCCAAGCAGAGGCTGACGAGAATCACTTTAATTGAAATGGTTGCAAAGCTTCCAAAAAACTACGAGTTTCCTGAAATCTCAACAACCATGTTTTCACCTAATCTTGATGATACTTGCAGGTAATGATCAGTACACCAATCCCACTTGGCTCAGGAAATTTCGTTTTCTAGGTTAAATCGTTCCTTTGCAGTTACCATTTTCATGTTTAGGTTTCACTCTGTTTTCTCCTATATAAATACATTTAGTTGGAACACTAAATCAAACACGGTTTGTGCTAGCTTTTGTATCTTGGCCCAATAATACAGTTGCAAGTTCTATTGCTATGGTTTGTGTCCTATTGAAGTAGCCCCAAGCATACACTGACGAGAATCACTTTCATTGAAAGGGGTTGCCAAGCTTCCAAAAAACTACGAGTTTCCGGAAATCTCAGCAAACATTTTTTCACCCAATTTTTTTGATATTTGCAGATAATGATCAGTACACGAATCCCACTTGGCTCACCAAATTTCGTTCTTCTAGGTTACACCGTTCCTTTGCAGTAACCGTTTTCATGTTTAGGTTTCACTCTGTTTTCTCTTATATGGATACATATAGTTGGAAGTCGAAATCAAACACAGTTTGTGCAAGCCCTTTGAAACTTGGCACAATAATGTAGTCCCAAGTTCTATCGCTATGGTTTGTGTCGTATTGAAGTAGCCCCAAGCAGAGACTGACGAGAATCTCTTTCATTGAAAGGGGTGCCAAGCTTCCAAAAAACTACGAGTTTCCTGAAATCTCAAAAACATTTTTTCACCCAATCTTTTGGTACTTGCAGGTAATGATCAGTACACCAATCCCACATGGCTCACCAAATTTCGTTCTTCTAGGGTAACCCGTTCCTTTGCAGTAACCGTTTTCATGTTTAGGTTTCACTCTGTTTTCTCTTATATGGATTCATGTAGTTGGAACTCTAAAACAAACACGGTTTGTGCTAGCTCGTTGAAACTTGGCACAATAATGTAGTTCCAAGTTCTATAGCTATGGTTTGTGTCTATTGAAATAGCCCCAAGCAGAGACTGACGAGAATCACTTTCATTGAAAGTGCAGGGTTTGCCAAGCTTCCAAGAAACTACGATTTTCCGGAAATCTCAAAAACATTTTTTCACCCAATCTTTTGATACTTGCAGGTAATGATCAGTACAAAAATCCCACTTTGGCTCACCAAATTTCGTTCTTCTACTTTACACCGTTCCTTTGTCGTAACTGTTGTCATGTTCAGGATTCACTCCGTTTTTCTCTATATGGATACATGTAGTTGGAACTCTAAATCAAACACGGTTTGTGCTAGCTCTTTGAAACTTGGCACAATAATGTAGTTCCAAGTTCTATCGCTATGGTTTGTGTCCTATTGAAGTAGCCCCAAGCAGAGACAGACGAGAATCACTTTCATTGAAAGGGGTTGCCAAGCTTCCAAAAATTACAAGTTTCCGGAAATCTCAAAAACATTTTTTCACCCAATCTTTGATACTTACAGGTAATGATCAGTACACCAATACCACTTGGCTCACCCAATTTTGTTCTTCTATGTTAAAGCGTTCCTTTGCAGTAACCGTTTTAATGTTTAGGTTTCACTCTGTTTTCTCCTATATTGATACATGTAGTTGGAACTCTAAATCAAACACGGTTTGTGCTAGCCTCTTTGAAAATTGGCACAATAATGTAGTCCCAAGTTCTGTCGCTATGGTTTGTGTCCTATTGAAGTAGCCCCAGGCGGAGACTTACGAGAATCACTTTCATTGAAAGAGGTTGCCAAGCTTCCAAAAAACTACTAGTTTCCGGAAATCTCAGCAAACATTTTTTCACACAATCTTGATGATACTTCCATTTAATGAAATAGTACACCAATCCCACTTGGCTCTCCAAATTTTGTTCTTCTGCGTTAAACAGTTCCTTTGCAGTAACTGTTTTCATGTTCAGTTTTCACTCTGTTTTCTCCTATATGGATGCATGTAGTTGGAACTCTAAATCAAACACGGTTTGTGCTAGCTCTTTGAAACTTGGCACAATAATGTAGTTCAAGTTCTATCGCAATGGTTTGTGCCTATTGAAGTAGCCCCAAGCAGAGACTGACGAGAATCACTTTCATTGAAAGGCGTTGCCAAGCTTCCAAAAAACTACGAGTTTCCTGAATCTCAGCAAACATTTTTTCAACCAATCTTGATGATACTTGCAGGTAATGATAGGTACACCAATCCCACTTGGCTCACCAAATTTCAATCTTCTAGTTTAAACCGTTCTTTGCAGTTACCATTTCATGTTTAGGATTCACTCTGTTTTCTCCCATATGGATACATGTAGTTGGAACTCTAAATCAAACACGGTTTGTGCTAGCTCTTTGAAACTTTGCACAATAATGTAGTTCCAATTTCTATAGCTATGGTTTGTGTCCTATTGAAGTAGCCCCAAGCAGAGACTGACGAGAATCACTTTCATTGAAAGGGGTTGCCAAGCTTACAAGAAAGTACGATTTTCCGGAAACCTCAGCAAACATTTTTTCAACCAATCTTTTGATACTTGCAGGTAATGATCAGTTCACCAATCCCACTGGGCTCACCAAATTTCGTTCTTCTAGTTTCAACCGTTACTTTGCAGTTACCATTTTCATGTTTCGGTTTCACTCTGTTTTCTCCTATATGGATACATGTATTTGGAACTCTAAATCAAACACGGTTTGTGCTAGCTCTTTGAAACTTGGCACAATAATGTACTTCCAAGTTCTATCGCTATGGTTTGTGTGCTATTTAAGGAGCCCCAAGCAGAGGCTGACGAGAATCACTTTAATTGAAATGGTTGCAAAGCTTCCAAAAAACTACGAGTTTCCTGAAATCTCAACAACCATGTTTTCACCCAATCTTGATGATACTTGCAGGTAATGATCAGTACACCAATCCCACTTGGGCTCAGGAAATTTCGTTTTCTAGGTTAAATCGTTCCTTTGCAGTTACCATTTTCATGTTTAGGTTTCACTCTGTTTTCTCCTATATAAATACATGTAGTTGGAACACTAAATCAAACACGGTTTGTGCTAGCTTTTGTATCTTGGCACAATAATACAGTTGCAAGTTCTATTGCTATGGTTTGTGTCCTATTGAAGTAGCCCCAAGCAGAGACTGACGAGAATCACTTTCATTGAAAGGGGTTGCCAAGCTTCCAAAAAACTACGAGTTTCCGGAAATCTCAGCAAACATTTTTTCACCCAATTTTTTTGATATTTGCAGATAATGATCAGTACACGAATCCCACTTGGCTCACCAAATTTCGTTCTTCTAGGTTACACCGTTCCTTTGCAGTAACCGTTTTCATGTTTAGGTTTCACTCTGTTTTCTCTTATATGGATACATATAGTTGGAAGTCGAAATCAAACACAGTTTGTGCAAGCCCTTTGAAACTTGGCACAATAATGTAGTCCCAAGTTCTATCGCTATGGTTTGTGTCGTATTGAAGTAGCCCCAAGCAGAGACTGACGAGAATCTCTTTCATTGAAAGGGGTTGCCAAGCTTCCAAAAAACTACGAGTTTCCTGAAATCTCAAAAACATTTTTTCACCCAATCTTTTGGTACTTGCAGGTAATGATCAGTACACCAATCCCACATGGCTCACCAAATTTCGTTCTTCTAGGGTAACCCGTTCCTTTGCAGTAACCGTTTTCATGTTTAGGTTTCACTCTGTTTTCTCTTATATGGATTCATGTAGTTGGAACTCTAAAACAAACACGGTTTGTGCTAGCTCGTTGAAACTTGGCACAATAATGTAGTTCCAAGTTCTATAGCTATGGTTTGTGTCCTATTGAAATAGCCCCAAGCAGAGACTGACGAGAATCACTTTCATTGAAAGGGTTTGCCAAGCTTCCAAGAAACTACGATTTTCCGGAAATCTCAAAAACATTTTTTCACCCAATCTTTTGATACTTGCAGGTAATGATCAGTACAAAAATCCCACTTGGCTCACCAAATTTCGTTCTTCTACTTTACACCGTTCCTTTGTCGTAACTGTTGTCATGTTCAGGATTCACTCCGTTTTCTCCTATATGGATACATGTAGTTGGAACTCTAAATCAAACACGGTTTGTGCTAGCTCTTTGAAACTTGGCACAATAATGTAGTTCCAAGTTCTATCGCTATGGTTTGTGTCCTATTGAAGTAGCCCCAAGCAGAGACAGACGAGAATCACTTTCATTGAAAGGGGTTGCCAAGCTTCCAAAAATTACAAGTTTCCGGAAATCTCAAAAACATTTTTTCACCCAATCTTCTGATACTTTACAGGTAATGATCAGTACACCAATACCACTTGGCTCACCAAATTTTGTTCTTCTATGTTAAAGCGTTCCTTTGCAGTAACCGTTTTCATGTTTAGGTTTCACTCTGTTTTCTCCTATATTGATACATGTAGTTGGAACTCTAAATCAACACGGTTTGTGCTAGCTCTTTGAAAATTGGCACAATAATGTAGTCCCAAGTTCTGTCGCTATGGTTTGTGTCCTATTGAAGTAGCCCCAGGCAGAGACTTACGAGAATCACTTTCATTGAAAGAGGTTGCCAAGCTTCCAAAAAACTACTAGTTTCCGGAAATCTCAGCAAACATTTTTTCACACAATCTTGATGATACTTCCATTTAATGATCAGTACACCAATCCCCCTTGGCTCTCCAAATTTTGTTCTTCTGCGTTAAACAGTTCCTTTGCAGTAACTGTTTTCATGTTCAGTTTTCACTCTGTTTTCTCCTATATGGATGCATGTAGTTGGAACTCTAAATCAAACACGGTTTGTGCTAGCTCTTTGAAACTTGGCACAATAATGTACTTCAAGTTCTATCGCAATGGTTTGTGCCTACTGAAGTAGCCCCAAGCAGAGACTGACGAGAATCACTTTCATTGAAAGGGGTTGCCAAGCTTCCAAAAAACTACGAGTTTCCGGAAATCTCAAAAATATTCTTTCACCCAATCTTTTGATACTTGCAGGTAATGATAGGCACACCAATCCCACTTGGCTCACCAAATTTCGATCTTCTAGGTTAAACCGTTCCTTTGCAGGAACTGTTTTCATGTTCAGGTTTCAATCTGTTTTCTCCTATATGGATACATGTAGTTGGAACTCTAAATCAAACACGGTTTGTGCTAGCTCTTTGAAACTTGCCACAATAATGTAGTTCCAATTTCTATAGCTATGGTTTGTGTCCTATTGAAGTAGCCCCAAGCAGAGACTGACGAGAATCACTTTCATTGAAAGGGGTTGCCAAGCTTCCAAGAAAGTACGATTTTTCCGGAAACATCAGCAAACATTTTTTCAACCAATCTTTTGATACTTGCAGGTAATGATCAGTTCACCAATCCACTTGGCTCACCAAATTTCGTTCTTCTACTTTACACCGTTCCTTTGTCGTAACTGTTGTCATGTTCAGGTTTCACTCCGTTTTCTCCTATATGGATACATGTAGTTGGAACGCTAAATCCAACACGGTTTGTGCTAGCTCTTTGAAACTTGGCACAATAATATAGTTCCAAGTTCTATCGCTATGGTTTGTGTCCTATTGAAGTATCCCCAAGCAGAGACTGACGAGAATCACTTTCATTGAAAGGGGTTGCCAAGCTTCCAAAAAACTACGATTTTCAGGAAATCTCAGCAAACATTTTTTCACCCAATCTTGATGATACTTCCATTTAATAATCAGTACACCAATCCCACTTGGATCACCAAATTTCGTTCTTCTAGGTTAAACCGTTCCTTTGCAGTAACCGTTTTCTTGTTTAGGTTTCACTCTGTTTTCTCCTATGTGGATACATGTAGTTGTAAGTCGAAATCCAACAAGGTTTGTGCTAGCTCTTTGAAACTTGGCACAATAATGTAGTTGCAAGTTCTATCGCTATGGTTTGTGTCCTATTGAAGTAGCCCCAAGCAAAGACCTACGAGAATCACTTTCTTTGAAAGGCGTTGCCAAGCTTCCAAAAAACTACGAGTTTCCTGAAATCTCAGCAAACATTTTTTCAACCAATCTTGATGATACTTGCAGGTAATGATCAGTATACCAATCCCACTTGGCTCACCAAATTTCGATCTTCTAGTTTAAACCGTTCCTTTGCAGTTACCATTTTCAGGTTTAGGATTCACTCTGTTTTCTCCATATGGATACATGTAGTTGGAACTCTAAATCAAACACGGTTTGTGCTAGCTCTTTGAAACTTTGCACAATAATGTAGTTCCAATTTCTATAGCTATGGTTAGTGTACTATTGAAGTAGCCCCAAGCAGAGACTGACGAGAATCACATTCATTGAAAGGGTTGCCAAGCTTCCAAAAATCTACGATTTTTCCGCAAATCTCAGCAAACATTTTTTCACCCAATCTTGATGATACTTGCAGGTAATGATCAGTACACCAATCCCACTGGGCTCACCAAATTTCGTTCTTCTAGTTTCAACCGTTACTTTGCAGTTACCATTTTCATATTTCGGTTTCCCTCTGTTTTCTCCTATATGGATACATGTATTTGGAACTCTAAATCAAACACGGTTTGTGCTAGCTCTTTGAAACTTGGCACAATAATGTACTTCCAAGTTCTATCGCTATGGTTTGTGTGCTATTTAAGGAACCCCAAGCAGAGGCTGACGAGAATCACTTTAATTGAAATGGTTGCAAAGCTTCCAAAAAACTACGAGTTTCCTGAAATCTCAACAACCATGTTTTCACCCAATCTTGATGATACTTGCAGGTAATGATCAGTACACCAATCCCACTTGGCTCAGGAAATTTCGTTTTCTAGGTTAAATCGTTCCTTTGCAGTTACCATTTTCATGTTTAGGTTTCACTCTGTTTTCTCCTATATAAATACATGTAGTTGGAACACTAAATCAAACACGGTTTGTGCTAGCTTTAGTATCTTGGCACAATAATACAGTTGCAAGTTCTATTGCTATGGTTTGTGTCCTATTGAAGTAGCCCCAAGCATACACTGACGAGAATCACTTTCATTGAAAGGGGTTGCCAAGCTTCCAAAAAACTACGAGTTTCCGGAAATCTCAGCAAACATTTTTTCACCCAATTTTTTGATATTTGCAGATAATGATCAGTACACGAATCCCACTTGGCTCACCAAATTTCGTTCTTCTAGGTTACACCGTTCCTTTGCAGTAACCGTTTTCATGTTTAGGTTTCACTCTGTTTTCTCTTATATGGATACATATAGTTGGAAGTCGAAATCAAACACAGTTTGTGCAAGCCCTTTGAAACTTGGCACAATAATGTAGTCCCAAGTTCTATCGCTATGGTTTGTGTCGTATTGAAGTAGCCCCAAGCAGAGACTGACGAGAATCTCTTTCATTGAAAGGGGTTGCCAAGCTTCCAAAAAACTACGAGTTTCCTGAAATCTCAAAAACATTTTTTCACCCAATCTTTTGGTACTTGCAGGTAATGATCAGTACACCAATCCCACATGGCTCACCAAATTTCGTTCTTCTAGGGTAACCCGTTCCTTTGCAGTAACCGTTTTCATGTTTAGGTTTCACTCTGTTTTCTTCTTATATGGATTCATGTAGTTGGAACTCTAAAACAAACACGGTTTGTGCTAGCTCGTTGAAACTTGGCACAATAATGTAGTTCCAAGTTCTATAGCTATGGTTTGTGTCCTATTGAAATAGCCCCAAGCAGAGACTGACGAGAATCACTTTCATTGAAAGGGTTTGCCAAGCTTCCAAGAAACTACGATTTTCCGGAAATCTCAAAAACATTTTTTCACCCAATCTTTTGATACTTGCAGGTAATGATCAGTACAAAAATCCCACTTGGCTCACCAAATTTCGTTCTTCTACTTTACACCGTTCCTTTGTCGTAACTGTTGTCATGTTCAGGATTCACTCCGTTTTCTCCTATATGGATACATGTAGTTGGAACTCTAAATCAAACACGGTTTGTGCTAGCTCTTTGAAACTTGGCACAATAATGTAGTTCCAAGTTCTATCGCTATGGTTTGTGTCCTATTGAAGTAGCCCCAAGCAGAGACAGACGAGAATCACTTTCATTGAAAGGGGTTGCCAAGCTTCCAAAAATTACAAGTTTCCGGAAATCTCAAAAACATTTTTTCACCCAATCTTTTGATACTTACAGGTAATGATCAGTACACCAATACCACTTGGCTCACCAAATTTTGTTCTTCTATGTTAAAGCGTTCCTTTGCAGTAACCGTTTTAATGTTTAGGTTTCACTCTGTTTTCTCCTATATTGATACATGTAGTTGGAACTCTAAATCAAACACGGTTTGTGCTAGCTCTTTGAAAATTGGCACAATAATGTAGTCCCAAGTTCTGTCGCTGTGGTTTGTGTCCTATTGAAGTAGCCCCAGGCGGAGACTTACGAGAATCACTTTCATTGAAAGAGGTTGCCAAGCTTCCAAAAAACTACTAGTTTCCGGAAATCTCAGCAAACATTTTTTCACACAATATTGATGATACTTCCATTTAATGAATAGTACACCAATCCCACTTGGCTCTCCAAATTTTGTTCTTCTGCGTTAAACAGTTCCTTTGCAGTAACTGTTTTCATGTTCAGTTTTCACTCTGTTTTCTCCTATATGGATGCATGTAGTTGGAACTCTAAATCAAACACGGTTTGTGCTAGCTCTTTGAAACTTGGCACAATAATGTAGTTCAAGTTCTATCGCAATGGTTTGTGCCTATTGAAGTAGCCCCAAGCAGAGACTGACGAGAATCACTTTCATTGAAAGGGGTTGCCAAGCTTCCAAAAAACTACGAGTTTCCGGAAATCTCAAAAACATTCTTTCACCCAATCTTTTGATACTTGCAGGTAATGATAGGTACACCAATCCCACTTGGCTCACCAAATTTCGATCTTCTAGGTTAAACCGTTCCTTTGCAGGAACTGTTTTCATGTTCAGGTTTCAATCTGTTTTCTCCTATATGGATACATGTAGTTGGAACTCTAAATCAAACACGGTTTGTGCTAGCTCTTTGAAACTTGCCACAATAATGTAGTTCCAATTTCTATAGCTATGGTTTGTGTCCTATTGAAGTAGCCCCAAGCAGAGACTGACGAGAATCACTTTCATTGAAAGGGGTTGCCAAGCTTCCAAAAAACTACGATTTTCAGGAAATCTCAGCAAACATTTTTTCACCCAATCTTGATGATACTTCCATTTAATAATCAGTACACCAATCCCACTTGGATCACCAAATTTCGTTCTTCTAGGTTAAACCGTTCCTTTGCAGTAACCGTTTTCTTGTTTAGGTTTCACTCTGTTTACTCCTATGTGGATACATGTAGTTGTAAGTCGAAATCCAACACGGTTTGTGCTAGCTCTTTGAAACTTGGCACAATAATGTAGTTGCAAGTTCTATCGCTATGGTTTGTGTCCTATTGAAGTAGCCCCAAGCAAAGACCTACGGGAATCACTTTCTTTGAAAGGCGTTGCCAAGCTTCCAAAAAACCACGAGTTTCCCTGAAATCTCAGCAAACATTTTTTCAACCAATCTTGATGATACGTGCAGGTAATGATCAGTACACCAATCCCACTTGGCTCACCAAATTTCGATCTTCTAGTTTAAACCGTTCCTTTGCAGTTACCATTTTCATGTTTAGGATTCACTCTGTTTTCTCCCATATGGATACATGTAGTTGGAACTCTAAATCAAACACGGTTTGTGCTAGCTCTTTGAAACTTTGCACAATAATGTAGTTCCAATTTCTATAGCTATGGTTTGTGTACTATTGAAGTAGCCCCAAGCAGAGACTGACGAGAATCACATTCATTGAAAGGGTTGCCAAGCTTCCAAAAATCTACGATTTTCCGGAAATCTCAGCAAACATTTTTTCACCCAATCTTGATGATACTTGCAGGTAATGATCAGTACACCAATCCCACTGGGCTCACCAAATTTCGTTCTTCTAGTTTCAACCGTTACTTTGCAGTTACCATTTTCATGTTTCGGTTTCCTCTGTTTTCTCCTATATGGATACATGTATTTGGAACTCTAAATCAAACACGGTTTGTGCTAGCTCTTTGAAACTTGGCACAATAATGTACTTCCAAGTTCTATCGCTATGGTTTGTGTGCTATTTAAGGAGCCCCAAGCAGAGGCTGACGAGAATCACTTTAATTGAAATGGTTGCAAAGCTTCCAAAAAACTACGAGTTTCCTGAAATCTCAACAACCATGTTTTCACCCAATCTTGATGATACTTGCAGGTAATGATCAGTACACCAATCCCACTTGGCTCAGGAAATTTCGTTTTCTAGGTTAAATCGTTCCTTTGCAGTTACCATTTTCATGTTTAGGTTTCACTCTGTTTTCTCCTATATAAATACATTTAGTTGGAACACTAAATCAAACACGGTTTGTGCTAGCTTTTGTATCTTGGCACAATAATACAGTTGCAAGTTCTATTGCTATGGTTTGTGTCCTATTGAAGTAGCCCCAAGCATACACTGACGAGAATCACTTTCATTGAAAGGGTTGCCAAGCTTCCAAAAAACTACGAGTTTCCGGAAATCTCAGCAAACATTTTTTCACCCAATTTTTTTGATATTTGCAGATAATGATCAGTACACGAATCCCACTTGGCTCACCAAATTTCGTTCTTCTAGGTTACACCGTTCCTTTGCAGTAACCGTTTTCATGTTTAGGTTTCACTCTGTTTTCTCTTATATGGATACATATAGTTGGAAGTCGAAATCAAACACAGTTTGTGCAAGCCCTTTGAAACTTGGCACAATAATGTAGTCCCAAGTTCTATCGCTATGGTTTGTGTCGTATTGAAGTAGCCCCAAGCAGAGACTGACGAGAATCTCTTTCATTGAAAGGGGTTGCCAAGCTTCCAAAAAACTACGAGTTTCCTGAAATCTCAAAAACATTTTTTCACCCAATCTTTTGGTACTTGCAGGTAATGATCAGTACACCAATCCCACATGGCTCACCAAATTTCGTTCTTCTAGGGTAACCCGTTCCTTTGCAGTAACCGTTTTCATGTTTAGGTTTCACTCTGTTTTCTCTTATATGGATTCATGTAGTTGGAACTCTAAAACAAACACGGTTTGTGCTAGCTCGTTGAAACTTGGCACAATAATGTAGTTCCAAGTTCTATAGCTATGGTTTGTGTCCTATTGAAATAGCCCCAAGCAGAGACTGACGAGAATCACTTTCATTGAAAGGGTTTGCCAAGCTTCCAAGAAACTACGATTTTCCGGAAATCTCAAAAACATTTTTTCACCCAATCTTTTGATACTTGCAGGTAATGATCAGTACAAAAATCCCACTTGGCTCACCAAATTTCGTTCTTCTACTTTACACCGTTCCTTTGTCGTAACTGTTGTCATGTTCAGGATTCACTCCGTTTTCTCCTATATGGATACATGTAGTTGGAACTCTAAATCAAACACGGTTTGTGCTAGCTCTTTGAAACTTGGCACAATAATGTAGTTCCAAGTTCTATCGCTATGGTTTGTGTCCTATTGAAGTAGCCCCAAGCAGAGACAGACGAGAATCACTTTCATTGAAAGGGGTTGCCAAGCTTCCAAAAATTACAAGTTTCCGGAAATCTCAAAAACATTTTTTCACCCAATCTTTTGATACTTACAGGTAATGATCAGTACACCAATACCACTTGGCTCACCCAATTTTGTTCTTCTATGTTAAAGCGTTCCTTTGCAGTAACCGTTTTAATGTTTAGGTTTCACTCTGTTTTCTCCTATATTGATACATGTAGTTGGAACTCTAAATCAAACACGGTTTGTGCTAGCTCTTTGAAAATTGGCACAATAATGTAGTCCCAAGTTCTGTCGCTATGGTTTGTGTCCTATTGAAGTAGCCCCAGGCGGAGACTTACGAGAATCACTTTCATTGAAAGAGGTTGCCAAGCTTCCAAAAAACTACTAGTTTCCGGAAATCTCAGCAAACATTTTTTCACACAATCTTGATGATACTTCCATTTAATGAATAGTACACCAATCCCACTTGGCTCTCCAAATTTTGTTCTTCTGCGTTAAACAGTTCCTTTGCAGTAACTGTTTTCATGTTCAGTTTTCACTCTGTTTTCTCCTATATGGATGCATGTAGTTGGAACTCTAAATCAAACACGGTTTGTGCTAGCTCTTGAAACTTGGCACAATAATGTAGTTCAAGTTCTATCGCAATGGTTTGTGCCTATTGAAGTAGCCCCAAGCAGAGACTGACGAGAATCACTTTCATTGAAAGGCGTTGCCAAGCTTCCAAAAAACTACGAGTTTCCTGAAATCTCAGCAAACATTTTTTCAACCAATCTTGATGATACTTGCAGGTAATGATAGGTACACCAATCCCACTTGGCTCACCAAATTTCAATCTTCTAGTTTAAACCGTTCCTTTGCAGTTACCATTTTCATGTTTAGGATTCACTCTGTTTTCTCCCATATGGATACATGTAGTTGGAACTCTAAATCAAACACGGTTTGTGCTAGCTCTTTGAAACTTTGCACAATAATGTAGTTCCAATTTCTATAGCTATGGTTTGTGTACTATTGAAGTAGCCCCAAGCAGAGACTGACGAGAATCACTTTCATTGAAAGGGGTTGCCAAGCTTACAAGAAAGTACGATTTTCCGGAAACCTCAGCAAACATTTTTTCAACCAATCTTTTGATACTTGCAGGTAATGATCAGTTCACCAATCCCACTGGGCTCACCAAATTTCGTTCTTCTAGTTTCAACCGTTACTTTGCAGTTACCATTTTCATGTTTCGGTTTCACTCTGTTTTCTCCTATATGGATACATGTATTTGGAACTCTAAATCAAACACGGTTTGTGCTAGCTCTTTGAAACTTGGCACAATAATGTACTTCCAAGTTCTATCGCTATGGTTTGTGTGCTATTTAAGGAGCCCCAAGCAGAGGCTGACGAGAATCACTTTAATTGAAATGGTTGCAAAGCTTCCAAAAAACTACGAGTTTCCTGAAATCTCAACAACCATGTTTTCACCCAATCTTGATGATACTTGCAGGTAATGATCAGTACACCAATCCCACTTGGCTCAGGAAATTTCGTTTTCTAGGTTAAATCGTTCCTTTGCAGTTACCATTTTCATGTTTAGGTTTCACTCTGTTTTCTCCTATATAAATACATGTAGTTGGAACACTAAATCAAACACGGTTTGTGCTAGCTTTTGTATCTTGGCACAATAATACAGTTGCAAGTTCTATTGCTATGGTTTGTGTCCTATTGAAGTAGCCCCAAGCAGAGACTGACGAGAATCACTTTCATTGAAAGGGGTTGCCAAGCTTCCAAAAAACTACGAGTTTCCGGAAATCTCAGCAAACATTTTTTCACCCAATTTTTTTGATATTTGCAGATAATGATCAGTACACGAATCCCACTTGGCTCACCAAATTTCGTTCTTCTAGGTTACACCGTTCCTTTGCAGTAACCGTTTTCATGTTTAGGTTTCACTCTGTTTTCTCTTATATGGATACATATAGTTGGAAGTCGAAATCAAACACAGTTTGTGCAAGCCCTTTGAAACTTGGCACAATAATGTAGTCCCAAGTTCTATCGCTATGGTTTGTGTCGTATTGAAGTAGCCCCAAGCAGAGACTGACGAGAATCTCTTTCATTGAAAGGGGTTGCCAAGCTTCCAAAAAACTACGAGTTTCCTGAAATCTCAAAAACATTTTTTCACCCAATCTTTTGGTACTTGCAGGTAATGATCAGTACACCAATCCCACATGGCTCACCAAATTTCGTTCTTCTAGGGTAACCCGTTCCTTTGCAGTAACCGTTTTCATGTTTAGGTTTCACTCTGTTTTCTCTTATATGGATTCATGTAGTTGGAACTCTAAAACAAACACGGTTTGTGCTAGCTCGTTGAAACTTGGCACAATAATGTAGTTCCAAGTTCTATAGCTATGGTTTGTGTCCTATTGAAATAGCCCCAAGCAGAGACTGACGAGAATCACTTTCATTGAAAGGGTTTGCCAAGCTTCCAAGAAACTACGATTTTCCGGAAATCTCAAAAACATTTTTTCACCCAATCTTTTGATACTTGCAGGTAATGATCAGTACAAAAATCCCACTTGGCTCACCAAATTTCGTTCTTCTACTTTACACCGTTCCTTTGTCGTAACTGTTGTCATGTTCAGGATTCACTCCGTTTTCTCCTATATGGATACATGTAGTTGGAACTCTAAATCAAACACGGTTTGTGCTAGCTCTTTGAAACTTGGCACAATAATGTAGTTCCAAGTTCTATCGCTATGGTTTGTGTCCTATTGAAGTAGCCCCAAGCAGAGACAGACGAGAATCACTTTCATTGAAAGGGGTTGCCAAGCTTCCAAAAATTACAAGTTTCCGGAAATCTCAAAAACATTTTTTCACCCAATCTTCTGATACTTACAGGTAATGATCAGTACACCAATACCACTTGGCTCACCAAATTTTGTTCTTCTATGTTAAAGCGTTCCTTTGCAGTAACCGTTTTCATGTTTAGGTTTCACTCTGTTTTCTCCTATATTGATACATGTAGTTGGAACTCTAAATCAAACACGGTTTGTGCTAGCTCTTTGAAAATTGGCACAATAATGTAGTCCCAAGTTCTGTCGCTATGGTTTGTGTCCTATTGAAGTAGCCCCAGGCAGAGACTTACGAGAATCACTTTCATTGAAAGAGGTTGCCAAGCTTCCAAAAAACTACTAGTTTCCGGAAATCTCAGCAAACATTTTTTCACACAATCTTGATGATACTTCCATTTAATGATCAGTACACCAATCCCCCTTGGCTCTCCAAATTTTGTTCTTCTGCGTTAAACAGTTCCTTTGCAGTAACTGTTTTCATGTTCAGTTTTCACTCTGTTTTCTCCTATATGGATGCATGTAGTTGGAACTCTAAATCAAACACGGTTTGTGCTAGCTCTTTGAAACTTGGCACAATAATGTACTTCAAGTTCTATCGCAATGGTTTGTGCCTACTGAAGTAGCCCCAAGCAGAGACTGACGAGAATCACTTTCATTGAAAGGGGTTGCCAAGCTTCCAAAAAACTACGAGTTTCCGGAAATCTCAAAAATATTCTTTCACCCAATCTTTTGATACTTGCAGGTAATGATAGGCACACCAATCCCACTTGGCTCACCAAATTTCGATCTTCTAGGTTAAACCGTTCCTTTGCAGGAACTGTTTTCATGTTCAGGTTTCAATCTGTTTTCTCCTATATGGATACATGTAGTTGGAACTCTAAATCAAACACGGTTTGTGCTAGCTCTTTGAAACTTGCCACAATAATGTAGTTCCAATTTCTATAGCTATGGTTTGTGTCCTATTGAAGTAGCCCCAAGCAGAGACTGACGAGAATCACTTTCATTGAAAGGGGTTGCCAAGCTTCCAAGAAAGTACGATTTTCCGGAAACCTCAGCAAACATTTTTTCAACCAATCTTTTGATACTTGCAGGTAATGATCAGTTCACCAATCCCACTTGGCTCACCAAATTTCGTTCTTCTACTTTACACCGTTCCTTTGTCGTAACTGTTGTCATGTTCAGGTTTCACTCCGTTTTCTCCTATATGGATACATGTAGTTGGAACGCTAAATCCAACACGGTTTGTGCTAGCTCTTTGAAACTTGGCACAATAATATAGTTCCAAGTTCTATCGCTATGGTTTGTGTCCTATTGAAGTAGCCCCAAGCAGAGACTGACGAGAATCACTTTCATTGAAAGGGGTTGCCAAGCTTCCAAAAAACTACGAGTTTCCTGAAATCTCAGCAAACATTTTTTCACCCAATCTTGATGATACTTGCAGGTAATGATCAGTTCACCAATGCCACTTGGCTCACCAAATTTCGTTCTTCTATGTTAAACCGTTCCTTTGCAGTAACCGTTTTCATGTTTAGGTTTCACTCTGATTTCTCTTATGTGGATACTTGTAGTTGGAACTCTAAATCAAACACGGTTTGTGCTAACTCTTTGAAACTTGCCACAATAATGTAGTTCCAAGTTCTATTGCAATGGTTTGTGTCCTATTGAAGTAGCCCCAAGCAGAGACTGACGAGAATCACTTTCATTGAAAGGGGTTGCCAAGCTTCCAAAAAACTACGAATTACCTGAAATCTCGGCAAACATTTTTTCACCCAATCTTGATGATACTTGCAGGTAATGTTCAGTACACCTATCCCACTTGGATCACCAAACTTCGTTCTTCTAGGTTAAACCGTTCCTTTGCAGTAACCGTTTCAATGTTTAGATTTCACTCTGTTTTCTCCTATATGGATACATGTAGTTGGAACTCTAAATCAAACACGGTTTGTGCTAGCTCGTTGAAACTTGGCACAATAATGTAGTTCCAAGTTCTATCGCTATGGTTTGTGTCCTATTGAAGTAGCCCCAAGCAGAGACTGATGAGAATCCCTTTCATTGAAAGGGGTTGCCAAGCTTCCAAAAAACTAAGAATTTCCTGAAATCTCGGCAAACATTTTTTCACCCAATCTTGATGATACGTGCTGGTAATGATCAGTACACCAATCCCACTTGGATCACCATATTTCGTACTTCTACGTTAAACCGTTCCTTTGCAGTAACCGTTTTCATGTTTAGGTTTCACTCTGTTTTCTCCTATATGGATACATGTAGTTGGAACTCTAAATCAAACACGGTTTGTGCTAACTCTTTGAAACTTGGCACCATAATATAGTTCCAAGTTCTATCGCTATGGTTTGTGTCCTATTGAAGTAGCCCCAAGCAGAGACTGACGAGAA
The DNA here is from genome assembly GCF_045843805.1 of Urocitellus parryii. Classification (NCBI taxonomy): domain Eukaryota; kingdom Metazoa; phylum Chordata; class Mammalia; order Rodentia; family Sciuridae; genus Urocitellus; species Urocitellus parryii. The sequence continues at coordinate 23,936 of NW_027553517.1, forward strand.
TCACTTTCATTGAAAGGGGTTGCCAAGCTTCCAAAATACTACGAGTTTCCTGAAAGTTCAGCAGACATTTTTTCACCCAATCTTGATGATACTTGCAGGTAATGATCAGTACACCAATCCCACTTGGATCACCAAATTTCGTTCTTCTAGGTTAAACCGTTACTTTGCAGTAACCGTTTTCATGTTTAGGTTTCACTCTGTTTTCTCCTATATGGATATATGTAGTTGGAACTCTAAATTAAACACCGTTTGTGCTAGCTCTTTGAAACATGGCAAAATAATGTAGTTCCAAGTTCTATCACTATTGTTTGTGTCCTATTGAAGTAGCCCCAAGCAGACACTGACGAGAATCACTTTCATTGAAAGGGGTTGCCAAGCTCCAAAAAAATCCGAGTTTCCTGAAATCTCGGCAAACATTTTTTCCCCCATCTTGATGATACTTGCAGGTAATGATCAGTACAACAATCCCACTTGGCTCACCAAATTTCGTTTTTCTAGGTTAAACCCTTCCTTTGCAGTAAGCGTTTTCATGTTTAGGTTTCACTCTGTTTTCTCCTATATGGATACATGTAGTTGGAACTCTAAATCAAACACGGTTTGTGCTAGCTCTTTGAAATTTCGCACAATAATGTAGTTCCAATTTTTATGGCTATGTTTTGTGTCCTATTGAAGTAGCCCCAAGCAGAGACTGACGAGAATCACTTTCATTGAAAGGGGTTGCCAAGCTTCCAAAAAACTACGACTTTCCTGAAAGCTCAGCAAACATTTTTTCACGCAATCTTGATGATACTTCCATTTAATGATCAGTACACCAATCCCAATTGGATAACCAAATTTCGTTCTCCTAGGTTAAACCGTTCCTTTGCAGTAACCGTTTTCATGTTTAGGTTTCACTCTGTTTTCTCCTATATGGATACATGTAGTTGGAACTCTAAATCAAACACGGTTTGTGCTAGCTCTTTGAAACTTGGCACAATAATGTAGTTCCAAGTTCTATCGCTATGGTTTGTGTCCTATTGAAGTAGCCCCAAGCAGAGACTGAGGAGAATCCCTTTCATAGAAAGGGGTTGCCAAGCTTCCAAAAAACTACCAATTTTCAGAAATCTCAGCAAATATTTTTTCACCCAATCAGATGATACTTCCATTTAATGATCAGGACACCAATCCCACTTGGCTCACCAAATTTCGTTCTTCTAGGTTAAACCGTTCTTTTGCAGTAACCGTTTTCATGTTTAGGTTTCACTCTGTATTCTCCTATATGGATACAAGTAGTTGGAACTCTAAATCAAACACGGTTTCTGCTAGCTCTTTGAAACTTGGCACAATAATGTAGTTCCAAGTTCTATCGCTATGGTTTGTGTGCTATTGAAGTAGCCCCAAGCAGAGACTGACGAGAATCACTTTCATTGAAAGGGGTTGCCAAGCTTCCAAAAAACTACGAATTTCCTGAAATCTCGGCAAACATTTTTTCCCCCAATCTTGATGATACTTGCAGGTAATGATCAGTACACCAATCCCACTTGGATCACCAAATTTCGTACTTCTACGTTAAACTGTTCCTTTGCAGTAACCGTTTTCATGTTTAGGTTTCACTCTGTTTTCTCCTATATGGATACATGTAGTTGGAACTCTAAATCAAACACGGTTTGTGCTAGCTCTTTGAAACTTTGCACAATAATGTAGTTCCAATTTCTATGGCTATGGTTTGTGTCCTATTGAAGTAGCCCCAAGCAGAGAGTGACGAGAATCACTTTCATCGAAAGGGGTTTCCAAGCTTAAAAAAAACTACGAGTTTCCTGAAATCTCAGCAATCATTTTTTCACCCAATCTTGATAATACTTCCATTTAATGACCAGTACACCAATCCCACTTGGCTCACCAAATTTCGTTCTTCTAGGTTAAACCGCTCCTTTGCAGTAACAGTTTTCATGTTTAGGTTTCACTCTGTTTTCTCCTATATGGATACATGTGGTTGGAACACTAAATCAAACACGGTTTGTGCTAGCTCTTTGAAACTTGGCACAATAATGCAGTTCCAAGTTCTATCGCTATGGTTTGTGTCCTATTGAAGTAGCCCGAAGCAGAGACTGACGAGAATCACTTTCATTGAAAGGGGTTGCCAAGCGTCCAAAAAACTACGAATTTCCTGAAATCTCGGCAAACATTTTTTCACCCAATCTTGATGATACTTGCAGGTAATGATCAGTACACCAATCCCACTTGGATCACCAAATTTCGTTCTTCTAGGTTAAACCGTTCCTTTGCAGTAACCGTTTTCATGTTTAGGTTTCATTCTGTTTTCTCCTATATGGATACATGTAGTTGGAACTCTAAATCAAACACGGTTTGTGCTAGCTCTTTGAAACTTGGCACAATAATGTAGTTCCATGTTCTATCGCTATGGTTTGTGTCCTATTGAAGTAGCCCCAAGCAGAGACTGACGAGAATCCCTTTCATTGAATGGGGTTGCCAAGCTTCCAAAAAACTACGAGTTTCCTGAAATCTCAGGAAACATTTTTTCACCCAATCTTGATGATACTTGCAGGTAATGATCAGTACACCAATCCCACTTGGCTAACCAAATTTCGGTCTTCTAGGTTAAACCGTTCCTTTGCAGTAACTGTTTTCATGTTCAGTTTTCACTCTGTTTTCTCCTATATGGATGCATGTAGTTGGAACTCTAAATCAAACACGGTTTGTGCTAGCTCTTTGAAACTTGGCACAATAATGTAGTTCAAGTTCTATCGCAATGGTTTGTGCCTATTGAAGTAGCCCCAAGAAGAGACTGACGAGAATCACTTTCATTGAAAGGGGTTGCCAAGCTTCCAAAAAACTACGAGTTTCCGGAAATCTCAAAAACATTCTTTCACCCAATCTTTTGATACTTGCAGGTAATGATAGGTACACCAATCCCACTTGGCTCACCAAATTTCGATCTTCTAGGTTAAACCGTTCCTTTGCAGGAACTGTTTTCATGTTCAGGTTTCAATCTGTTTTCTCCTATATGGATACATGTAGTTGGAACTCTAAATCAAACACGGTTTGTGCTAGCTCTTTGAAACTTGCCACAATAATGTAGTTCCAATTTCTATAGCTATGGTTTGTGTCCTATTGAAGTAGCCCCAAGCAGAGACTGACGAGAATCACTTTCATTGAAAGGGGTTGCCAAGCTTCCAAGAAAGTACGATTTTCCGGAAACCTCAGCAAAAAATTTTTCAACCAATCTTTTGATACTTGCAGGTAATGATCAGTTCACCAATCCCACTTGGCTCACCAAATTTCGTTGTTCTACTTTACACCGTTCCTTTGTCGTAACTGTTGTCATGTTCAGGTTTCACTCCGTTTTCTCCTATATGGATACATGTAGTTGGAACGCTAAATCCAACACGGTTTGTGCTAGCTCTTTGAAACTTGGCACAATAATATAGTTCCAAGTTCTATCGCTATGGTTTGTGTCCTATTGAAGTAGCCCCTAGCAGAGACTGACGAGAATCACTTTCATAGAAAGGGGTTGCCAAGCTTCCAAAAAACTACGAGTTTCCTGAAATCTCAGCAAACATTTTTTCACCCAATCTTGATGATACTTGCAGGTAATGATCAGTTCACCAATGCCACTTGGCTCACCAAATTTCGTTCTTCTATGTTAAACCGTTCCTTTGCAGTAACCGTTTTCATGTTTAGGTTTCACTCTGATTTCTCTTATGTGGATACTTGTAGTTGGAACTCTAAATCAAACACGGTTTGTGCTAACTCTTTGAAACTTGCCACAATAATGTAGTTCCAAGTTCTATTGCAATGGTTTGTGTCCTATTGAAGTACCCCAAGCAGAGACTGATGAGAATCACTTTCATTGAAAGGGGTTGCCAAGCTTCCAAAAACTACGAATTACCTGAAATCACGGCAAACATTTTTTCACCCAATCTTGATGATACTTGCAGGTAATGTTCAGTACACCTATCCCACTTGGATCACCAAACTTCGTTCTTCTAGTTTAAACCGTTCCTTTGCAGTAACCGTTTTCATGTTTAGATTTCACTCTGTTTTCTCCTATATGGATACATGTAGTTGGAACTCTAAATCAAACACGGTTTGTGCTAGCTCGTTGAAACTTGGCACAATAATGTAGTTCCAAGTTCTATCGCTATGGTTTGTGTCCTATTGAAGTAGCCCCAAGCAGAGACTGATGAGAATCCCTTTCATTGAAAGGGGTTGCCAAGCTTCCAAAAAACTAAGAATTTCCTGAAATCTCGGCAAACATTTTTTCACCCAATCTTGATGATACGTGCTGGTAATGATCAGTACACCAATCCCACTTGGATCACCATATTTCGTACTTCTACGTTAAACCGTTCCTTTGCAGTACCCGTTTTCATGTTTAGGTTTCACTCTGTTTTCTCCTATATGGATACATGTAGTTGGAACTCTAAATCAAACACGGTTTGTGCTAACTCTTTGAAACTTGGCACCATAATATAGTTCCAAGTTCTATCGCTATGGTTTGTGTCCTATTGAAGTAGCCCCAAGCAGAGACTGACGAGAATCACTTTCATTGAAAGGGGTTGCCAAGCTTCCAAAAAACTACGAGTTTCCTGAAAGTTCAGCAAACATTTTTTCACCCAATCTTGATGATACTTGCAGGTAATGATCAGTACACCAATCCCACTTGGATCACCAAATTTCGTTCTTCTAGGTTAAACCGTTACTTTGCAGTAACCGTTTTCATGTTTAGGTTTCACTCTGTTTTCTCCTACATGGATATATGTAGTTGGAACTCTAAATTAAACACCGTTTGTGCTAGCTCTTTGAAACATGGCACAATAATGTCGTTCCAAGTTCTATCACTATTGTTTGTGTCCTATTGAAGTAGCCCCAAGCAGACACTGACGAGAATCACTTTCATTGAAAGGGGTTGCCAAGCTCCAAAAAAATCCGAGTTTCCTGAAATCTCGGCAAATATTTTTTCCCTCAATCTTGATGATACTTGCAGGTAATGATCAGTACAACAATCCCACTTGGCTCACCAAATTTCGTTTTTCTAGGTTAAACCCTTCCTTTGCAGTAAGCGTTTTCATGTTTAGGTTTCACTCTGTTTTCTCCTATATGGATACATGTAGTTGGAACTCTAAATCAAACACGGTTTGTGCTAGCTCGTTGAAACTTTGCACAATAATGTAGTTCCAAGTTCTATTGCTATGGTTTGTGTCCTATTGAAGTAGCCCCAAGCAGAGACTGATGAGAATCACTTTCATTGAAAGGGGTTGCCAAGCTTCCAAAAAATTACGAATTTCCTGAAATCTCAGCAAACATTTTTTCACCCAATCTTGATGATACTTGCAGGTAATGATCAGAACAACAATCGCACTTGGCTCACCAAATTTCGTTTTTCTAGGTTAAACCGTTCCTTTGCAGTCACCGTTTTCATTTTTAGGTTTCACTCCGTTTTCTCCTATATGGATACATGTAGTTGGAACTCTAAATCAAACACGGTTTGTGCTAGCTCTTTGAAATTTGGCACAATAATGTAGTTCCAATTTCTATGGCTATGTTTTGTGTCCTATTGAAGTAGCCCCAAGCAGAGACTGACGAGAATCACTTTCATTGAAAGGGGTTGCCAAGCTTCCAAAAAACTACGACTTTCCTGAAAGCTCAGCAAACATTTTTTCACCCAATCTTGATGATACTTCCATTTAATGATCAGTACACCAATCCCACTTGGATCACCAAATTTCGTTCTCCTAGGTTAAACCGTTCCTTTGCAGTAACCGTTTTCATGTTTAGGTTTCACTCTGTTTTCTCCTATATGGATACATGTAGTTGGAACTCTAAATCAAACACGGTTTGTGCTAGCTCTTTGAAACTTGGCACAATAATGTAGTTCCAAGTTCTATCGCTATGGTTTGTGTCCTATTGAAGTAGCCCCAAGCAGAGACTGAGGAGAATCCCTTTCATAGAAAGGGGTTGCCAAGCTTCCAAAAAACTACCAATTTTCTGAAATCTCAGCAAATATTTTTTCACCCAATCAGATGATACTTCCATTTAATGATCAGGACACCAATCCCACTTGGCTCACCAAATTTCGTTCTTCTAGGTTAAACCGTTCTTTTGCAGTAACCGTTTTCATGTTTAGGTTTCACTCTGTATTCTCCTATATGGATACAAGTAGTTGGAACTCTAAATCAAACACGGTTTGTGCTAGCTCTTTGAAACTTGGCACAATAATGTAGTTCCAAGTTCTATCGCTATGGTTTGTGTGCTATTGAAGTAGACCCAAGCAGAGACTGACGAGAATCACTTTCATTGAAAGGGGTGGCCAAGCTTCCAAAAAACTACGAATTTCCTGAAATCTCGGCAAACATTTTTTCCCCCAATCTTGATGATACTTGCAGGTAATGATCAGTACACCAATCCCACTTGGATCACCAAATTTCGTACTTCTACGTTAAACTGTTCCTTTGCAGTAACCGTTTTCATGTTTAGGTTTCACTCTGTTTTCTCCTATATGGATACATGTAGTTGGAACTCTAAATCAAACACGGTTTGTGCTAGCTCTTTGAAACTTTGCACAATAATGTAGTTCCAATTTCTATGGCTATGGTTTGTGTCCTATTGAAGTAGCCCCAAGCAGAGAGTGACGAGAATCACTTTCATCGAAAGGGGTTTCCAAGCTTAAAAAAACTACGAGTTTCCTGAAATCTCAGCAATCATTTTTTCACCCAATCTTGATAATACTTCCATTTAATGACCAGTACACCAATCCCACTTGGCTCACCAAATTTCGTTCTTCTAGGTTAAACCGCTCCTTTTCAGTAACCGTTTTCATGTTTAGGTTTCACTCTGTTTTCTCCTATATGGATACATGTGGTTGGAACACTAAATCAAACACGGTTTGTGCTAGCTCTTTGAAACTTGGCACAATAATGCAGTTCCAAGTTCTATCGCTATGGTTTGTGTCCTATTGAAGTAGCCCGAAGCAGAGACTGACGAGAATCACTTTCATTGAAAGGGTTGCCAAGCGTCCAAAAAACTACGAATTTCCTGAAATCTCGGCAAACATTTTTTCACCCAATCTTGATGATACTTGCAGGTAATGATCAGTACACCAATCCCACTTGGATCACCAAATTTCATTCTTCTAGGTTAAACCGTTCCTTTGCAGTAACCGTTTTCATGTTTAGGTTTCATTCTGTTTTCTCCTATATGGATACATGTAGTTGGAACTCTAAATCAAACACGGTTTGTGCTAGCTCTTTGAAACTTAGCACAATAATGTAGCTCCAAGTTCTATCGCTATGGTTTGTGTCCTATTGAAGTAGCCCCAAGCAGAGACTGACGAGAATCCCTTTCATTGAATGGGGTTGCCAAGCTTCCAAAAAACTACGAGTTTCCTGAAATCTCAAGAAACATTTTTTCACCCAATCTTGATGATACTTGCAGGTAATGATCAGTACACCAATCCCACTTGGCTAACCAAATTTCGGTCTTCTAGGTTAAACCGTTCCTTTGCAGTAACCGTTTTCATGTTTAGGTTTCACTCTGTTTTCTCCTATATGGATACATGTAGTTGGAACCCTAAATCTAACACGGTTTGTGCTAGCTCGTTGAAACTTGGCACAATAATGTAGTTCCAAGTTCTATCGCTATGGTTTGTGTCCTATTGAAGTAGCCCCAAGCAGAGACTGATGAGAATCCCCTTCATTGAAAGGGGTTGCCAAGCTTCCAAAAAACTACGAATTTCCTGAAATCTCGGCAAACATTTTTTCACCCAATCTTGATGATACGTGCTGGTAATGATCAGTACACCAATCCCACTTGGATCACCATACTTCATACTTCTACATTAAACCGTTCCTTTGCAGTAACCGTTTTCATGTTTAGGTTTCACTCTGTTTTCTCCTATATGGATACATGTAGTTGGAACTCTAAATCAAACACGGTTTGTGCTAACTCTTTGAAACTTGGCACCATAATATAGTTCCAAGTTCTATCGCTATGGTTTGTGTCCTATTGAAGTAGCCCCAAGCAGAGACTGACGAGAATCACTTTCATTGAAAGGGGTTGCCAAGCTTCCAAAAAACTACGAGTTTGCTGAAAGTTCAGCAAACATTTTTTCACCCAATCTTGATGATACTTGCAGGTAATGATCAGTTCACCAATCCCACTTGGCTCACCAAATATCGTTCTTCTAGGTTAAACCATTCCTTTGCAGTAACCGTTTTCATGTTTAGGTTTCACTCTGTTTTCTCTTATGTGGATACATGTATTTGGAACTCTATTCAAACACGGTTTGTGCTAACTCTTTGAAACTTGGCAAAATAACGTAGTTCCAAGTTCTATCGCAATGGTTTGTGTCCTATTGAAGTAGCCCGAAGCAGAGACTGATGAGAATCACTTTCATTGAAAGGGGTTGCCAAGCTTCCAAAAAACTACGAATTTCCTGAAATCTCGGCATACATTTTTTCACCCAATCAGATGATACTTCCATTTAATGATCAGTACACCAATCCCACTTGGCTAACCAAATTTCGGTCTTCTAGGTTAAACCGTTCCTTTGCAGTAACCGTTTTCATGTTTAGGTTTCACTCTGTTTTCTCCTATATGGATATATGTAGTTGGAACTCTAAATTAAACACCTTTTGTGCTACCACTTTGAAACTTGGCACAATAATGTAGTTCCAAGTTCTATCACTATTGTTTGTGTCCTATTTAATTAGCCCCAAGCAGAGACTGACGAGAATCACTTTCATTGAAAAGGGTTGCCAAGCTCCAAAAAACTCCGAGTTTCCTGAAATCTCGGCAAACATTTTTCCCCCAATCTTGATGATACTTGCAGGTAATGATCAGTACAACAATCCCACTTGGCTCACCAAATTTCGTTTTTCTTGGTTAAACCGTTCCTTTACAGTAACCGTTTTCATTTTTAGGTTTCACTCCGTTTTCTCCTATATGGATACATGTAGTTGGAACTCTAAATCAAACACGGTTTGTGCTAGCTCTTTGAAATTTGGCACAATAATGTAGTTCCAATTTCTATGGCTATGTTTTGTGTCCTATTGAAGTAGCCCCAAGCAGAGACTGACGAGAATCACTTTCATTGAAAGGGGTTGCCAAGCTTCCAAAAAACTACGAGTTTTCTGAAAGCTCAGCAAACATTTTTTCACCCAATCTTGATGATACTTCCATTTCATGATCAGTACACCAATCCCACTTGGATCACCAAATTTCGTTCTCCTAGGTTAAACCGTTCCTTTGCAGTAACCGTTTTCATGTTTAGGTTTCACTCTGTTTTCTCCTATATGGATACATGTAGTTGGAATTCTAAATCAAACACGGTTTGTGCTAGCTCTTTGAAAACTTGGCACAATAATGTAGTTCCAAGAATCTATCGCTATGGTTTGTGTCCTATTGAAGTAGCCCCAAGCAGAGACTGAGGAGAATCACTTTCATAGAAAAGGGTTGCCAAGCTTCCAAAAAACTACGAGTTTTCTGAAATCTCAGCAAATATTTTTTCACCCAATCAGATGATACTTCCATTTAATGATCAGTACACCAATCCCACTTGGATCACCAAATTTCGTTCTTCTAGGTTAAACCGTTCCTTAGCAGTAACCGTTTTCATGTTTAGGTTTCATTCTGTTTTCTCTTATATGGATACATGTAGTTGGAACTCTAAATCAAACACGGTTTGTGCTAGCTCTTTGAAACTTGGCACAATAATGTAGTTTCCAAGTTCTATCGCCTAGCTTGTGTCCTATTGAAGTAGCCCCTAGCAGAGACTGACGAGAATCACTTTCATTGAAAGGGGTTGCCAAGGTTCCAAAAAACTACGAGTTTCCTGAAATCTCAGCGATCATTTTTCACCCAATCTTGATGATACTTCCATTTAATGATCAGTAGACCAATCCCACTTGGCTCACCAAATTTCGCTCTTCTAGGTTAACCGCTCCTTTGCAGTTACCTTTTTCATGTTTAGGTTTCACTCTGTTTTCTCCTATATGGATTACATGTGGTTGGACCTCTAAATCAAACACGGTTTGTGCTAGCTCTTTGAAACTTGGCACAATAATGCAGTTCCAAGTTCTATCGCTATGGTTTGTGTCCTATTGAAGTAGCCCCAAGCAGAGACTGACGAGAATCACTTTCATTGAAAGGGGTTGCCAAGCTTCCAAAAAAACTACGAATTTCCTGAAATCTCGGCAAACATTTTTTCACCCAATCTTGATGATACTTGCAGGTATGATCAGTACACCAATCCCACTTGGATCACCAAATTTCGTTCTTCCAGGTTAAACTGTTCCTTTGCAGTAACCGTTTTCAGGTTTAGGTTTCATTCTGTTTTCTCCTATATGGATACATGTAGTTGGAACTCTATCAAACACGGTTTGTGGTAGCTCTTTCAAACTTGGCACAATAATGTAGTTCCAAGTTCTATCGCTATGGTTTGTGTCCTATTAAAGTAGCCCCAAGCAGAGACTGAACGAGAATCCCTTTCATTGACAGGGGTTGCCAAGCTTCCAAAAAACTACGAGTTTCCTGAAATCTCAGGAAACATTTTTTCACCAATCTTGATGATACTTGCAGGTAATGATCAGTACACCAATCCCACTTGGCTAACCAAATTTCCTTCTTCAAGGTTAAACCGTTCCTTTGCAGTAACCGTTTTCATGTTTAGGTTTCACTCTGTTTTCTCCTATGTGCATCCATGTAGTTGGAACTCTAAATCAAACACGGTTTGTGCTAGCTCTTTGAAACGTGGCACAATAATGTAGTTCAAAGTTCTATCACCATTGTTTGTGTCCTATTGAAGTAGCCCCAAGCAGATACTGACGAGAATCACTTTCATTGAAAGGGATTGCCAAGCTTCCAAAAAACTACTAAAATTCCTGAATCTCGGCAAACATTTTTTCACCCAAACTTGATGATACATGCAGGTAATGATCAGTACACCAATTCCACTTGGATCACCAAATTTCGTTCTTCTAGGTTAAACCGTTCCTTTGCAGTTACCATTTTCATGTTTAGGTTTCACTCTGTTTTGTCCTATATAGGATACATGTATTTGGAACACTAAATCAAACACGGGTTGTGCTAGCTCTTTGAAACTTGGAAAAATAATGCAGTTCCAAGTTCTATCGCTATGGTTTGTGTCCTATTGAAGTAGCCCCAAGCAGAGACTGACGAGAATCACTTTCATTGAAAGGGTTGCCAAGCTTCCAAAAAACTAAGAATTTCCTGAAATCTCAGCAAACATTTTTTCACCCAATCTTGATGATACTTGCAGGTAATGATCAGTACACCAATCCCACTTGGATCACCAAATTTCGTACTTCTACGTTAAACCGTTCCTTTGCAGTAACCGTTTTCATGTTTAGGTTTCACTCTGTTTTCTCCTATATGGACACATGTAGTTGGAACTCTAAATCAAACACAGTTTGTGCTAGCTCTTTGAAACTTGGCACAATAATGTAGTTCCAAGTTTCTATCGCTATGGTTTGTGTCCTATTGAAGTAGCCCCAAGCAGAGACTGATGAGAATCACTTTCATTGAAAGGGGTTGCCAAGCTTCCAAAAAACTACAGAGTTTCTTGAATCTCAGCAAACATTTTTTCACACAATCTTGATGATACTTGCAGGTAAAGATCAGTACAACAATCCCACTTGGCTCACCAAATTTCGTTCTTCTAGGTTAAACCGTTTCTTTGCAGAAACCGTTTTCATGTTTAGGTTTCACTCTGTTTTCTCTTATGTGCATCCATGTTGTTGGAACTCTAAACAAAATCCGGTTTGTGCTAGGCTCTTTGAAACGTGGCACAATAATGTAGTTCCAAGTTCTATCCCCATTGTTTGTGTCCTATTGAAGTAGCCCCAAGCAGAGACTGACGAGAATCACTTTCATTGAAAGGGGTTGCCAAGCTTCCAAAAAACTAAGAATTTCCTGAAATCTCGGCAACATTTTTTCACCCAATCTTGATGATACTTGCAGGTAATGATCAGTCACCAATCCCACTTGGATCACAAATTCGTTCTCTACGTTAAACCGGTCCTTGCAGTAACCGTTTTCATGTTTAGGTTTCACTCTGTTTTCTCCTATATGGATACATGTAGTTGGAACTCTAAATCAAACACGGTTTTGCTAGCTCTTTGAAACTTGGCACAATAAATGTAGTTTCCCAAGTTCTATCGCTATGGTTTGTGTCCTATTGAAGTAGCCCACAAGCAGAGACTGACGAGAATCACTTTCATTGAAAGGGGTTGCCAAGGTTTAAAAAAAACTACGAGTTTCTTGAAATCTCGGCAAACATTTTTTCACACAATCTTGATGATACTTGCAGGTAAAGATCAGTAAACCAATCCCACTAGGCTCACCAAATTTCGTTCTTCTAGGTAAACCGTTGCTTGCAGAAACCGTTTTCATGTTTAGGTTTCACTCTGTTTTTCTCTATGTTGGATACCATGTAGTTGGAACTCTAAATCAAACTCGGTTTGTGCTAGCCTCTTTGAAACTTGGCACAATAATGTAGTTCCAAGTTCTATCGCTATGGTTTGTGTCCTATTGAAGTAGCCCCAAGCAGAGACTGACGAGAATCCCTTTCATTGAAAGGGTTGCCAAGCTTCCAAAAAACTACGAATTTCCTGAAATCTCGGCAAACATTTTTTCACCCAATTTGATGATACTTGCAGGTAATGATCAGTACACCAATCCCACTTTGGATCACCAAATTTCGTTCTTCTACGTTAAACCGTTCCTTTGCAGTAACCGTTTTCATGTTTAGGTTTCACTCTGTTTTCTCCTACATGGATACATGTAGTTGGAACTCTAAATCGAACACGGTTTGTGCTAGCTCGTTCAAACTTGGCACAACAATGTAGTTCCAAGTATCTATCACTATGGTTTGTGTCCCATTGAAGTAGCCCAAGCAGAGACTGACGAGAAATCCCTTTCATAAAAGGGGTTGCCAAGCTTCCAAAAAACTACGAATTTCCTGAAATCTCGGCAAACATTTTTTCACCCAATCTTGATGATACTTGCAGGAAGGATCAGTACACCAATCCACACTTGGATCACCAAATTTCGTTCTTCTAGGTAAAACCGTTCCTTTGCAGTAATCGTTTTCATGTTTAGGTTCATTCTGTTTTCTCCTATATGCATACATGTAGTTGGAACTCTAAATCAAACACGGTTTGTGCTAGCTCTTTGAAACGTGGCACAATAATGTAGTTCCAAGTTCTCTCGCTATGGTTTGTGTCCTATTGAAGTAGCCCAAGCAGAGACTGACGAGAATCACTTCAGTTAAAGGGGGTTGCCAAGGTTCCAAAAAAACTACGAGGTTTTCCTGAAATCTTCAGCAAACATTTTTTCACCCAATCTTGATGA